>NW_026972524.1:0-158572 GCF_036711695.1 Zophobas morio
GTATTAAAAGCCCGCTTGGATACATTTTTAACCTTAATAATAACGATATTTATTTTTAATTTTTCTTCTAATATTATTACTGACATAAACTATAAGGGATTTAGCTTTGAACCAACTTACATTCATCAGCAAAGGGATGTTCACTGGTCTCCGTAAGTTGACTTTATTGTAAGGCCATAATGATGATTCTCTCTAAAATATTTTATTATATAATATTTTGTTCACTCGTATTATTTAAATAAATCATAAATTGTTCGCCGCTTACTAAAATTATATAGTTACTTCCTTATAACATTATTAAGAGTCTTAATAATAGCGTTCAGTATTTTTTAAATTCTATAACTAGGTTATTAACATATTACTTGTAGATCTTTATGGAAGAACAAAATAAAATCAATTGAAGACGATTCGTTTTCACATCTCGTTGCCTTGACTGAAATGTAAGATTCTTATTCTTTATTAAAACGCTTGGGGGTTAATCCATAAGCCAAATGATAAATTTTAGAGGCATTACCTTGCTAACCTTATTAAACTACAACACTCTTCGTCAGCTAGAATTTATCTTTTTAGATAAATAATATTGTTACTTGCTAGTAATATTATTAATAGCTTTAATAATCATATTCAGTATTTTATAAATCCTTTAGCAATGTTAGTAAGATATTACTTGTAGAAACTTATTGGATAACAAAATAGAATCAATTGAAGACCATTCTTTTTCTCATCTCACAGCCTTGAAGATACTGTAAGATTCTTATTCTTTCATAAAACGCTTGGGGGTTATTCCATAAGCTAATTGATAAGTTATAGAGGCATTACCTTGCCAATCTATATCAACTACAGCCCTCTTGATAGCTAGAATTTAATTTTTCCTGAGTTTTCATATTTGCTATATATATTGTTTTTCACTAATATTAAAGGACCCAATGGATGGATTTTAAACTTTATTATTAGCATACTTTTAATTTTTCTTCTAATATTACTACTGACATAAACTATAAGGAATATAGGTTCTAACCAACTTACCTCCATCAGCAAAGGAATGTTTTCTGGCCTTCGTAATTTGACTTCATTGTAAGTCCATAATTAGGATCCTATCATATAATATTTTATTATATAATATTCTGTTCGCTCATGCTACTCGAGTCAATCATAAAATGTTCGCTGCTTACTCGATAAATAATATAGTTACTTCTTTGTAATATTATTAGGAGCCTTAATAATCGTGTTCAGTATTTTTTAAATCCTATAGCAATGTTAACAAGATCTTACTCGTAGAACTTTAAGGTATAATCAAATAAAATCAGTTGAGGACGGTTCGTTCTCTTATCTCATTGCCTTGACGGAGCTGTAAGTTTGTTATTTTTAATTAAAACGTTTTGGAAGATCTCACGATGAACTTTTTTCCATAAACTAATTGATAAATTTAAGCAGCATTACCTTGCTAACCTTTTTCAACTACAACACTCTTCTTTAGCTAGAATTTATCTTTTTAGATAAATAATATTGTTACTTGCTTGTAATATTATTAATAGCTTTAATAATCATATTCAGTATTTTATAAATCCTTTAGCAATGTTAGTAAGATATTACTTGTAGAAACTTATTGGATAACAAAATAGAATCAATTGAAGACCATTCTTTTTCTCATCTCACAGCCTTGAAGATACTGTAAGATTCTTATTCTTTCATAAAACGCTTGGGGGTTATTCCATAAGCTAATTGATAAGTTATAGAGGCATTACCTTGCCAATCTATATCAACTACAGCCCTCTTGATAGCTAGAATTTAATTTTTCCTGAGTTTTCATATTTGCTATATATATTGTTTTTCACTAATATTAAAGGACCCAATGGATGGATTTTAAACTTTATTATTAGCATACTTTTAATTTTTCTTCTAATATTACTACTGACATAAACTATAAGGAATATAGGTTCTAACCAACTTACCTCCATCAGCAAAGGAATGTTTTCTGGCCTTCGTAATTTGACTTCATTGTAAGTCCATAATTAGGATCCTATCATATAATATTTTATTATATAATATTCTGTTCGCTCATGCTACTCGAGTCAATCATAAAATGTTCGCTGCTTACTCGATAAATAATATAGTTACTTCTTTGTAATATTATTAGGAGCCTTAATAATCGTGTTCAGTATTTTTTAAATCCTATAGCAATGTTAACAAGATCTTACTCGTAGAACTTTAAGGTATAATCAAATAAAATCAGTTGAGGACGGTTCGTTCTCTTATCTCATTGCCTTGACGGAGCTGTAAGTTTGTTATTTTTAATTAAAACGTTTTGGAAGATCTCACGATGAACTTTTTTCCATAAACTAATTGATAAATTTAAGCAGCATTACCTTGCTAACCTTTTTCAACTACAACACTCTTCTTTAGCTAGAATTTATCTTTTTAGATAAATAATATTGTTACTTGCTTGTAATATTATTAATAGCTTTAATAATCATATTCAGTATTTTATAAATCCTTTAGCAATGTTAGTAAGATATTACTTGTAGAAACTTATTGGATAACAAAATAGAATCAATTAAAGACCATTCTTTTTCTCATCTCACAACCTTGAAGATACTGTAAGATTCTTATTCTTTCATAAAACGCTTGGGGGTTATTCCATAAGCTAATTGATAAGTTATAGAGGCATTACCTTGCCAATCTATATCAACTACAGCCCTCTTGATAGCTAGAATTTAATTTTTCCTGAGTTTTCATATTTGCTATATATATTGTTTTTCACTAATATTAAAGGACCCAATGGATGGATTTTAAGCTTAATTATTAGCATACTTTTAATTTTTCTTCTAATATTACTACTGACATAAACTATAAGGAATTTAGATTCTAACCAACTTACCTCCATCAGCAAAGGAATGTTCCCTGGTCTCCATAATTTGACTATATTGTAAGGCCATAATTAGGATCCTATCATATAACATTTTATTATATAATATTCTGTTCAATCATGCTACTCGAGTCAATTATAAAATGTTCGCTGCTTACTCGATAAATAATATAGTTACTTCTTTGTAATATTATTAGGAGCCTTAATAATCGTGTTCAGTATTTTTTAAATCCTATAGCAATGTTAACAAGATCTTACTCGTAGAACTTTAAGGTATAATCAAATAAAATCAGTTGAGGACGGTTCGTTCTCTTATCTCATTGCCTTGACGGAGCTGTAAGTTTGTTATTTTTAATTAAAACGTTTTGGAAGATCTCACGATGAACTTTTTTCCATAAACTAATTGATAAATTTAAGCAGCATTACCTTGCTAACCTTTTTCAACTACAACACTCTTCTTTAGCTAGAATTTATCTTTTTAGATAAATAATATTGTTACTTGCTTGTAATATTATTAATAGCTTTAATAATCATATTCAGTATTTTATAAATCCTTTAGCAATGTTAGTAAGATATTACTTGTAGAAACTTATTGGATAACAAAATAGAATCAATTAAAGACCATTCTTTTTCTCATCTCACAACCTTGAAGATACTGTAAGATTCTTATTCTTTCATAAAACGCTTGGGGGTTATTCCATAAGCTAATTGATAAGTTATAGAGGCATTACCTTGCCAATCTATATCAACTACAGCCCTCTTGATAGCTAGAATTTAATTTTTCCTGAGTTTTCATATTTGCTATATATATTGTTTTTCACTAATATTAAAGGACCCAATGGATGGATTTTAAGCTTAATTATTAGCATACTTTTAATTTTTCTTCTAATATTACTACTGACATAAACTATAAGGGATATAGGTTCTAACCAACTTACCTCCATCAGCAAAGGAATGTTCTCTGGTCTCCATAATTTGACTATATTGTAAGGCCATAATTATGATCCTGTTATTAACTATTTTATTATATAATAATATTCTGTTCACTCATGCTACTCGAATCACATATAAAATGTTCGCCGCTTACTCGACAAATTAAATAGTTACTTGTAATATTATTAAGAGTCTTTATAATCGTGTTCAGAATTTTTATATCCTGTTGCAATGTTAGTGACATGTTACTTGTAGAAAATTATTGGGTAACAATTTGAAATCAATTGAAGACGATTCGTTTTCACATCTCGTTTCCTTGAATGAGCTGTAAGATCCTTATTCTTTATTAAAACGCTTGGGGGTCATTCCATAAGCTAATTGATAAATTTTAGAGGCATGCCTTGCCAATTTATTTCAACTACAGCCCTCTTCGTTAGCTAGAATTTAATTTTTTTTGAGTTCTCATATTTGCTATATATACTGATTTTCACAATTATTAAAAGACCAAATGAATACATTTTTGATCTTAATATTAACCATATTTTTAATTTTTATTCTAATATTACTACTGATAAAAACTATAAGGGATATAGGTAATAACCAACTTACCTCCATCAGCAAAGGGATGTTCACTGGTCTCCGTAATTTGACTTTATTGTAAGGCCATAATTATGATCCTATTATTAAATATTTTATTATATAATATTCTGTTCACTCGTGTTATTTAAATAAATCATAAATTGTTCGCCGCTTACTCGATAAATAATATAGTTACTCCCTTGTAATATTATTAAGAACTTTAGTAACCGTGTTCAGTATCTTATTTCAATGATAATAAGATACTTTTTGTAGAAACATAATCAATAACAAAATAAAATCAATTGAAGACGATTCGTTTTTACATCTCGTTGCCTTGACTGAACTGTAAGTTTTTTATTCTATTCGTTACTCCTCTTGGGGACGGTATTATAAGGCACCTTAATTTGGAAGCGCCTTTATTATAAGATAGGAATAAACCAATTATAGGAGCTATACGTTGCACTAGCTACCCATTTTCACTTCAATCTTTGCCTATGTTGTGCAGTACATTGTTTTTCTTTAGTACTACCACTCTAACTCTCTTTTTGTACTTTTTTTTACATTAATTTTAATTAAGGTGTAGTTATATACCTTAAATTTTATCTTAATTTTCATTTCTTATCTTTTTATATACTTTTAGGGATCTTGGAGGAAACTCTATTACTAGTATTCCTTCTCATTGTTTCGTGTGGCTAACGAAGTTAACTTTACTGTACGTTTTATCATATTTTTTAGCTTTTTTCTTGCATATACATATCATGTTGTATTGCTTTGAAGGCACTTTTTCACATCTTGTTATACTTTTTCCAATCGTTTTCTAGATGTTTAGTTTTATTGTTCCGCCAAAATCTTTCTGTTTGTAATATCTAAATAAACCGCGTAAGCCGAAGCTTCGCACAGTTTATTAGTCTATTCAGGTTATTAAAGACCAGTATAAAAGAATTTTAGAAATAATTTTAGTAAATCTGCTTATATAATAAGACCTATCGGGGCAACGGTGTTACTCCAGGTGTTCCTCCTGTTTAGTATATTAATTTATATTTATCTTTTACATAACCATTAGGGATCTTAAAGGAAACCCTCTAACTGAGAATGGCGCTAAAGCTTTTGTGGCGTCCTGGTACCCTCATGGCATGTAATTTTCTACTCCTTAGCATTGCAGTCTTACAAACCTATTTTTAATCACCTTTTAAATTTTACTAGTAAATTAAAACTTGACCAAAAATTTCTTTGCTGCTCGCCGGCGCTCTACGAAGAATTAAGCTATGTTAATGGATACTGCACTTTTGAAGGGAACCTAGAAATGTTTCGTGATTTTATTCAAAATAAGTGCCATGAACCAAGGGAGCAGAAACTACTCACACGACTAGTATTAATACTGAAATTAAATCCTGGTCTCTCTATAGCGGGGTAGGGATAGTAAAAAAATCCATTTAGTACGTATTACGCTTTCTTTTACTTGGTAATACTGGTTTTTCTGTATAAGCCATAAAAGGCGATGTAATGATTATTCTCAAAGTTGATTTTTTAATATTTTTCTGTACCTTATTTACTCCGAAACTCTTAGAATAAGGCTATTACTTGATTTTACGTTATCATCTATTTAGTACAGCGGTGTTTTTAGTAGAACATTGCATTGCATTAAACATTTCAAAATATCGGGGTTAAGAGTTAGGTTTAATAAAAAATAATATATGGATATATGAACTTTTGACTATAATATTTGCCATAGAGCACGTATTAGCAATCCCTCTCGAGTGAGCACTCTTCAACAGAGGCTACCCCCTGTTATTCTCGAGAACAGAGTCAGAGACAGTGTAAATTAGGGACAAATATTAAATGTTGATTATAATTCTAATCAACTATTTCCGACCTGGTTACGGAAATGGAATCTTGAAAAATAACTTCTGCTTTTCCGATAAATAATACACTCTTCAAAACAACTATATTTCCTATTAACTGTTAATAAAAAGCATGCTTTTCAGCTTGGGAGGTTTTCGTAAGCTATTTTGAGCTTAGGAAAAAAAAAGTGAAATAGGCTATTGAATTCACCTGCAACGATTGCAAGCATTAAAAAAGTTTTTTAAAACAAATAGGAATTGTGTTCTGTTGCAGATGTTCAAATACTGTACTTTCCGAATCTTGCTTTTTTATTGAAGCCTTTCAGTAGAACGAAAATAACGAAAATAACAAAGCTAAAAGAAAAGTTATTTTTTTTGTATTATGAGAAAAAAAAAAATAACTAGAGCTCGCGCTATTAAAACTTTTAAAAAGAAAAGATAGAATAAAGTAGACTAAATAATTGCTACTTCACAGAAAACCAAATTTATTTGCACACTTGAATTTCTTATTAACTTATCGATAGCGGGTAAACTAAAAAAAAGTAATAAACTTTAACGAATATACAAAGGATTGTCTATTATATAAAGAAAACAAAAGGGAACAAGCTAGAATTGGCTAAATTAATAAAAAATTTATTGGAATTTAAAAAAATTAACTGAAACACAAAAATAAATGACTCTTTTCTAAATAAATAAATTTAAAAACTTGAGCTATCAAAAATTTTTGGAAGAAAACCAACTATAATACTGTTAATGAATATTATGTTATTAATTTTTACAAACCACCTTATTAGCATACAAAACAAGTCATTTAGGAAATAAATTATTATCAAGAGGAGAGAAAAAATAACCTCAAAAGTTTTAAAAAGAAACTTATCGTTGTTCATTGCTATTTAAATTAGATATGTGAGTCGACAATCATGTATATTAACTATTACTGTTTATAAAATTAACTTACTAGCAAACATTACGAATTTATAATAAACTATGTAGTAGTAAGCTATTATTAAGCAGTTTGAAATGAAACGCCTTAAAAGTTTTTAAAGAAACTTTTTGTTTCCCATTGTAATTTAGAATAATGTAAGGGACATTTAAGTATATAAGCAAACTATTACTTTACAAATCTAACTTTAAGCACACATGATTTTATAGAGTTATGTATAGGCAGTGAGGAAAAATGCAACAAAAGTTTAAAAAAAAAAACTTTCTTGTTGTTCAAAGCTATTAAACTATAAAAAAGTAAGTGGAATTATAAAAGTTTGACAAGTTAGCATGTTATAAATTCATTTTTTAGCACACAATAATTTATAAAAAAAATAATAATCTTATAATTTAGCGTGTAAGCTATTTTTAAGCAGCTTTTCGTTGTTCAATGTTATTTAATTTAAAATACTGTAAGTGCAATTATAAAAGGTAAGAAATTAGTACTTCTATAAATTCAGTAGTTAAAGTTTTTTAGTTAATCGCTATTAATAAATAGTGTAAAAGTGTGAAATTCCTTTACGCTTTTTCATTAATTTTTATAACTATTCATATATGTTTATAAAAAAATAATACTAAGAGGCTGTATTTGACGTATTCTAATTAATATTACACTGTTATTTAATAAATATAGTGTAAAAAAGTTAACTCAAACTTGAGATTATATTTACCTTTTACTTTACAAATTTTATATCTGTTTTTATTATATAAATAATACTAAAAAAAAATTTTTTTCAATTATTTTCTTTAATTATTATAATATTATATATATAAGTAGTATAAAAGAAAATAATGAGATTTGTGTACAAATTTACTCTTTTATAAATTCTTTATGACAATTTATTTTATATGAATTTAAATTTAAATAATAAAAAAGGTCTTTTTTTTTAAAGTAAATTTTTTAATAGCTATACATTACTAAATATTTATAAAAGAAATAAACTAAATTCATAAGTTTGCGTTTACCGATCTTTATAATTAATAAATTTTAATTATATAATAATACTAAAAATCTTTTCTTTTTGTTTTTTATTGAAAGTTATATTTCAATATAATATTGAGAAATAGTATACAAGAAGAAAACTAGATTCATCTTGTGTACTTTTTGATTTTTTATATAAAATCTTATTGAATATTGAATTTATAAAATTTTATTAATTAATAAATTATGTTACATAAGAACTAAACTAAATTCATCTCAAATTTATTTCTACTCATTTTTACTCATTCTAATTATTTAATATATAAGTTATTACTATAAAATAATGCTAATTTATAAATATTTTAATCAATAGTTATTATAATGTTAATAAATAGTGTGAAAGAAGAATGTTAGATGTAAATTTTCTGTTTAATTTTTAAGCTTAATATACTTTATTAAATTTTTTTACAAATAATTCTAAAATTTTTTTTATTTAAAACTTTTTATTAATCGCTATTAAAAGAAGTATCATAAAAAAAATTAAAGTTTCGCCAAATTAAATTATTATTATATGCACTTTCTTCTAAACAATATATATTTCTAATTATAAAACTTTTATACTGAGAATAAGTATTGTTTATATAAATAATAGTAAAGCATTTGTAATTTTTATTTAGATTTTTAGTGGAATAAAATATTGTTGAATAATTTACAACGATGCTAGCGTCTTGAATATTCTTTTTGTGGTTTGCGATATTTAGCACCTTTTTACCAATCCATATCCTCATAGAAATTTATATCCTCATAGAAATTTAATTGATTATAACGATGCCGTAGCGTAATGTGTTTTATTAAACTCAATGCGTTTCATGTTTACAAATGAGTTTAACTGAAAAAAAGTAACCTCATAGAATTCAGGGAAAAAATAATCAAAACAAGTTCACAGTTTACCTTTTATAAGTTAACTCATTCGCTGTATAATGAAGTTAAAACTTGTTAAATTAGCAGTAATTTAATGTTAGTACTGTGTGCCTTTAAAAATATTGTTATTCTCCTGAATAGCTAGAGATTCTTTCGTACTGCGTTGTATGGCTTTTATTACAATGAACCCAAACAAAATGTTTTTTTTTGGAACAGATACAACTAAAAGACTGATACTTTTCTTTAAATATGATGCATTGGGGCCCTGGTCAAGTTAGTTGTTTTTCTGTATAGAATTTACCTGAGTTAAACTTCCCACCTTCAGGGTGCCTTTAAGTTAAAAAGATATTTATATAAATAATACAACTCCCAACAGTAGCAAACTTCATTTGTAAAGGTTATTATAAATAATGCATTTCCTACTGTAGGTGTATAGTTGTTTATAAAAATTTTATGAATTAGTAGAAGGCTACAATTTTACTATATATCTCTATTCTATAGCACAAGTCGTGGTTAAAACGCCAATGGATTTTTTCCAAGATTCAAAATATGAAATTTAAGATGTGACCCCCAAAAATAAAATAGCGTTGTCGAACGTGATAATTATCAGCATTGTTTTTCATGTACAAAGAAAAATATATATATATAATTGCTTAAGCCTTTTTTTCTTTGAGATTATATTTACTAATAAAATTATATAAATTTAAGTATAAAATAAACTCAACTTTTTAATTCAATAAAGACTTCTTACCGGTCACGTTAAAACGCTTTATCACAAAAAAATATTTCCACTTAAAATAAGGCAGAAAAGGACCTAAATAAGAGTAACGCGAGAGGGACTGCGCTTATTATTTTTGTATCCAGAGGGAGCCAAAAACCTTCCTTTTACTAGTTCTGCTTTTTGCTGTACTTTCTGGGAAGGCCCAAAGCTCTCAAAGAATGTTCTTCCCATAAGAAAGCACTTAGCAGTTATACCGTATTTTTAAATGTGTGCCATGCATTAAGTACTGAATTATCTTAAAGAAATAGTTGTGCATAAAGTTAAACTTTTGCAAGTCTTTAGGCGAGCAATAAGTACCATCAGAATTCCAAATGAAGTTACTAGGTAAATATTTATCTTTTTTTTTTCGATTTAGCTAACATGCTTAAGAATAATAGCCTTGTATTAGGTCAAAACGTTTCTAACTAGGATATATATACATGCTTCTATACTTAATTATTATTAATAATATAATTTATTAAACGTTTATTATAAAAAAAATATATCCAATTGCAATCTAAAGCTCTCTGACTATGAACAAGTAGCAGCCCTATTAATTTAAAAAATTGTAAATATTACTCTACTACTATCATGAAATGATGCGTTATTATAAAATAAGCGATCTCTCAGCCAACGACTTGAATAAAATCATGCTTTCCACATTGGAGGGGCTTCACTTCTTGACTTTTATATACGTTTATAATAAACATATCTATGGTTTTAAAATATTTACTATGCAAGGTTGGTATGGTAAAAAAAATTTTATGCAATTATTTTAGCTAAATTCAGGTAGATAAAAATTTAAATTATTGAGGTCTATCAAAGACATAACAAGTATGTTTTCTATAACAGTTTGCATCGATCTATTACTTTAGACATAATCTTATTGGCTTTCGTACTTCGGTTTTTTTTTCTTAAAACTTAAGACAAATGATACTGAAAATGATGTCAAGTTATTAAAATATCCTATCGGCTTTTGCGGCTTATAATTATTATAACACTAGGAAGAGTATAGCGAAACGATAAAAGTAAATAATTGTTATTAATTGTTTTACATTCTTATAATAGAAACTATATAAACTTCGATCAAAATTATCTTTTATCAGTGCAAAAATTTAGTATTTTTTAAAGGTAAAAAGTCCATATATTATATTACCACGGTTTCTTATACTCATGAAAGTAAAGCATATGTCTTCACGCTTACCATTATAAATTATATTTTAAAACTTTAAATTAATAATTACTTTAAGACTTTTACAAGAAAATGAAATTAAGTATATTAGCACCCAAACTCTTTCGAGTCTCTCTAGTGTGTTAGCATTGTAAGTTTTTCTTTTATTAAGTGAAGTGGTTAGTATATATTTTTAGAAATATTCTTTTTAGGTTGTATATATTACTTTTTAAGTTAATATTAGAAAAAAAACCTTGGATTGTAGAAGATTTCTTTGTTTTACTCCCTTATATATATGTGAATTGTTTAATATTCGTATTCATTAAAAAAATTGGGCTAATTCAATGTTTTTTTGAAGTTAAAATTATATTAAGCTTGAGGTCTTTACGGGTAAGCGTACCTTTCCAGGGACGCCTAAATTATTAAATTAATAAGATTCTGATAGTAATAAGCTTCATGAGGCCGTTTAATATATTATATTATAATTTTAATAATTTTTCTACATATAAGTTTGTTATAAATAGAGATGCATACATATGAAGAGTCAACTTCTTTTATATTGAAAATGTTCTGGGATATATTAAACGCTTGAGGTGGATTACAGCATAATTAATTCGGTTACATTGCTATTATGATTAAATACGCCAGTGAATAAAGTGTGAAAACGTAGTGTTATGTATTTAAATAATTTCGCTAACTTTAACACGGCAATTTTTCATAAGACTATTCACAATAATGGTTCCTGATTATTTATTTGATTCATCCTGCACTTTTACTTCTACTAGGCAAATAGGCTTTAAAATTAATTTGTTAAGAAAAGAGGGGTTGACAAGTGTTTTGAAACAAGCATTTATAGTTTCAGACTGCTCTTTAAACTAAAGGACAACCAATTGTCATTTTAACACCACAGTCTGACGCTTTTCTACTTAAAAAGGGTAGAGTGGCTTTCGAAAACATTAGTTTCATGAAAAATATTTTTTATCAAGTACAACATTATTTAAAACAAAGCGTAAGAGTAGACAAAAAGTTTTGTTAACTAAAATACATTTTTTTGGGGCGACCAACCATACTTCATTATGGAATAAGTAAACGAGTAACATTTTCATATTGCATATTAAACACCTTATTAGAAATTGTTCACTAGCCGTGACCGTTCTTTTAGCTCTCTTTGGGCGTTTCTATCCATTTTAGTATTATCGTAAAATTTTTTTTTTTATATTTATAAACATTTGCTTCTTGAGTGTTAACATATAATTAAAAAACGTATATAACTTTGCCAAGATCAAGTAAAATTATTTATATAAGCTATAGTTAGCGTGGAGCAGCGAGAATTTCTGATACCCTGAACATGGTGGTTATCTCCAGTGGCCGGCGTCTTGCGTTTAATAGCGTCGCGAAGCCTGACAAATAATTGGATACATGTGTATAGCAAGTAAGTTCCAAGCTGAGTAATGATAAAATACGCTTTGGTCACGAAATTGGACAGTGGTGCGCTCAATACTTAACAAGTATTACGATATTAATCGGTAAACAAAGCCCGTAGATCTTAGCTTAAACTGAGGGATTTAAAATAACTTTCGAGAATTGTAGACCTAGAGGAACATATTTTAATAAATGGATGTATTAAAGGAAAAAAGGTAAGTTAGAGGAGGGATACATAAGCTATAGCCGGCAGACTAGGAAAGTTTGGAGATTGGAACCTCTGCGGGTACCAGCTGCCTATCAAAAATGAGTTTAAAGTGGCTATTCGAGCTAGTTTCGCAGAAATGGATACAGAAATTGTAAAGGCGGATCTTATGTATTAACGGTTCAACTCGTCTGAAATAATTAAAATGCACTCCTTTAAAAAGGAAAGACGACCTCTACCTCTACTAGTCAAGACGTCTGAATTCCGAAGCAAGAGCTAAAATTGGAAAAGTATTGGGTCTATCGCCGTGTCGGTTGAACCCTTAAAAAGGAGCGGGAGGTTTGACCAGTGCTATTTATGTCAACTATTTGGATATACAGAATAATACTGTAAGTCAAGCTGCAAGTGCGTTAAATGCGATAAGCGAGAATGAAAAGCCTACCTGCCCTAATTGCCCAGGAATACATGTTTCAAATTGTGGAGGATGCATAACTACCAGAAATATGGGCCTTTGAGAAAAATTTATTGCATTTTTGCAACTAAAGCTTCCAAGAACCCTAAAAGCTTTCATTAAAGAAAATACAAACTATGTACAGCGTACTAAAGAGAACTTGTAACTTGAAGCAACTAATACAGCCCCCAAACGACATGAGGAATAAATCTGTAGCAACACTTACCAAATGCTATCAGTTATCTCTGGCAAAGGCCACTAAGGAGCTAATTTAAAAAATAAATAATTTTTTAGGTTATCTAATTGGAGGCCAGCTCAGAAACTTATTGCCAGAATGGACCTGGCCAAAATTTTACATCTGGTACACATCTGAAGAAAGGTAACCGATTTAAGGTACCTAACTATTCTGTTTTAAAGATGCGACAAAAAAAGATACTGGAGGAGAAGAAGTAGCTGTCTTAACTGAAAGAAACTTTACCCACCAAGAGCTCTATTTTTTATAGAGGTAACTTTAGAAGTTGTCTGTGTTAACATAGAGCTCTGTTACATTGGAATAGTAAGTATGACTGCTACTTACTCCTAAAATTGCGGGGCTTTTATGTCTGGAGAATTAAACTTTAAAAAACCCTTTGTGGAATAGCAGGCGGAGGAGCGGCAATGAAATAAGGTTTGCCGAAATAGCCACGAAAAAAATTTAATTGTTATTGGTCCAAATTGACCACAGTAGCATAAATAATTTAAGTACCAGTCAGAGTCAATATGCTATTTGTACTCTCTTCCGATCATCCCCATAGAGATAGGAGATAAGTCGATCTCGACAACTTGGGATAAAAAGGTAACCAGTTTTACCCACAGTTCGGGAATATTTAGAAAAAAGCATAGTCATCATGCAGCACTTCATTAGCAAAGCACTTGATTCAGACACGGCTGTTGTGCCAATGGAGGAGGTGAACTATAGTAGACCCACAAAAAACCAACAATATAACCTACTAGGCCATAGTAGATCTCAAATTATGAGAAGGCGAAAGCAAGATGTATAAACTCTTGTCTCCAAGCGATAGAAAACTTTACAACAAGATCAATATTTGAGGTTAAGGAGGACTTGAAAGCTTGATTCCTTAAGAGCTGGCAAAAAATATATAGACTTTTGGGTCAGATAATAATTCTTTAAGGAAATTAACAAGAACCACCGTTACATCTACTAAGGTTAGGGGCATAACACCGCTCATTCATGGCGCTGGAAGCCTCAGCTACGACGCCCTCCGAAGTAGTAGAGGGATTCGCTGACGCCCTGGAAGCCCACCCACATATACCAGAATCCGCACCGCTTTAAGCATGTGCCTACCGTAACTACTTCTTACCTTTTAGGACCTAACATATGTATCAAGGTTAAGCTTACCACCATTGCGGAAACTTAAAACTATTATCCAATCCTTTAACACTAGAAAAGCCTCGGATACCGATAATGCTTAAAAACTAAATTCCACGAGCTATCTCTATGAATTTAAGATTAATTAATAAAATACTTTCCACAGCCTACTCTCCCAAACTGTGGAAATTGGCTTAAGTAATTTTCATTCCTAAAACTAGTCCCTCTAACTTTTTTATTAAAGATTATCACCTAATAAGCTTGTTTTTTGCTTAGGAAAGGAGGCAGAAGCGGGGTCCTTTGTTAATTATAAGAATTTGTGGATGGCATGTGCGTCCTGCCTAACATTCAATTTTGTTTTCGAGTTAAGTACCCTACAATTCACTAGATAATTAGGCTTACTAGGAACTACAAAAGCTTTCTGATAAAAAAAAAGTAGCACCTGTGGTCCTTTAGATACTGAGAAGGCTCTTCGATAAAATAGGGCACGACTATCTAGCTTCCTTTTTTACTTGACTGTGGTGGTACACCTCATACCTAACGAATAGATCCTTTACCGCTAGAGTAAGTTCTTTGTAGTCCGCTTTTAGTCAATTAAAGGCGAGGGTTCCACAAGGTTTCTTAGTATCCCCTTTACTTTTTTCCATCTACGTGTGCAAAATACCACAATTGTCAAAAAAATAGAAACTAGGCTCAATATGTAGACGACACAGCCTTATATAATAGTTCAAAATCCTCGTCTGGTGTTTAAAAGCATAAGTTGCCAGTAATTGAGAGACGGTGTTCAACAGGGAGTTTAATAATTAACGAGCCGAAAAGTAGCTTTGTAATTATAACAAATGGAAGGATACTCACCTAGATTTCTAGTAAACTGTCAATTCTCGAAGTAAGAAGGTTAGATATCTCAAAATTGTGCGTGGTCGAACGACTAAGCTTAACTCCACATCTTTCTTAGGTCGTTTTAAAATCAGGAAAGTTAGAGTCGTGTTAGATCCCTTACTATGCAGGAAAAGCAAATTACATTTAAAAATGAGTTTCTGTAGCTATAGACCCGCTAATGGTCTATGAACCTACTGCTTGTGCCTATTTTTTAAGCAAACATATTCATAGACTACAAATACTACAAAATCGCATTCTAAAATGGTGTTGGACGCCCCCTTGGTTTGTGCACAACAGCTAACTACATAGTGAGTGTAACCTCAAGCCTATTTAAGTTCATCTTATCAGACAGACTCTTAATTTATGATCTAATTGGTTGCCAAGTACTCGCGCTCAAAACATTTCTTAGGCCTAGTAAAAGAAGGGAGGGGTATGGCTAAGGTTATAGTTTATTATATTAACTTAATTGTATATATATATTTATAATATTATGGAATGGAAACTAATCCATCCCTTTCATTAAATATTTTTATTACTTTTCTTTTACGTCTTTTTATTATATACTATTTAGCTATGATAACGCGCACCTATCCTCGCCAATGGCGCATAGAATTGTTAAGGAACTTGTGGTTTTTGCTCCCTCGATTAAAATTAAGCAGCAATCGATCATAAATCACATCTGTAGTAAGCCAGTACTATAAAGTGTGATACTTCGTCTTTTTGGTATCCAGCTTTCTCTTTTTTTTTTTTTTTTGCTCATTTTGCTGTTTTAGTTGTAGGTTTTTGAATATATTTCTTTACTATTTGGTAGTTATTCTATTATTCATTCAATTTATAACATATCCTTTTTTATTAAAATATTTGTTATTTTACCTATAATTTTTAGGCTTGTTACTTTGATAAAAAATTACATAAATTTATTTGTTTATTTAACTTGACGAAAATTTTAAAATTTATACGTTTCTTAGGTTTTGCTTGCTCTATTATTAAAAGTGTTGTCAAGTTAAGTGTTTTAACAGGGAACACTAAAGACACTGTTTTACTTTTCTATTAATCCCTTTAATATTCGTCTTATTTAAACAATCGCTTCCTTTTTAGAAGGAGCTTGCAATTTTAAACTTATACTATGTTCAAACTGACCTTTTCACGTATATATACATTATCTGGAAGTGAACTGGTGGATATTAGCGCTAATCTATTAATTTTTATTCCTATTGGTAGGCAACAGTTTGTAAAAATTAAGGTTGTATAGACTTTATATTACTACACTTTGGCATTTTGTTCTTCCTTCTTTAGACACTTAAATTTCATTTTTTTTTTCTCTCCAGGCCTTCTTTGAAGGAGAAGTCGCCCATTCATTTAGGAAGCACTCTTGGTTCGTGTTCTCCTGATTTAAAATTTGACTCTATCGGAAGGGCTATCACTACTACCTATTAAATATTGATGGCCTACTGACTTCTTGTTTTTTTTAAATATTGAAGAGTTTGGTAAGTTAATATTGTTTGATATAAATTTAAATTTAACAAGATAGTCTCTGTTAAATAGATCCGATATATTGCGCAATAAAAATCACTTTTTTAAGGTCAGCGACTTGCCAGCGTTCCTTCTATCAACAACTTATAGTTACAACGGTTGCTTTGATTATTTCTTTATGTTTAATTAGAGAGGCCGACTTGATAATGATCTTTATTTACAACTGTCTCAAATGTTATGCAAATTTATAACTCTTTGATATTCTTCTGTTTCTTTTGAAATTTGTTTGCAACCAATATAAAAATCAACTATGAAAGTCATTGTATTAATGGAAAATTATATAAGGTGTTTATTCAGCACCCAAATGCTTGTTGAGTGTTAAAAAATATAGAGGGGTTTAAAAATAAAGATTTTTATATAATAATGAAAAGTTTTAAGTTATAAACAAAAATAACGAATACCTGAACTTAGCCACTTCATATATTCAAAAGCAAGCATAGCCATTAAAATTTTCGGAAAAGTAGATAGATGAATTTTTATTGACGACGCCTTCCTTCGAAGCTCCGGTCTTGGAAATACCCACAGTTTATTTTTCTGTAATCCTGCACCTAATGCAATACTATTACTTCTTTCAATAAGAACAATAAGTTGTCTTAAAAAAATTTTATGGTGACGAGATCAACTGTTAAAGTACTCTTGTGAATTGCCTTAGACCATACAAAAGTGGTTTTTATCCGCATTACCTCTTTCCTGAATTTCGAGGTAAGCATTTATCTATAAACGGTCGCTACACTATGTACATACTGCATCATTGTCAATAATACCGCTCCTTGGTTTGTAACAGTATTAATAACTTTCACTTTGTTTGTTATTATTAAACTCGATTAAGAAATTTTTTTGACGAAATCCTAAATTCCATTTGAATAATTTCTTATTCTTGTAGAATTCCAAACCTAGTTTAAAAAATTAGTTTTCAAACTACAATCATCAACGACCTCTTCCGGGATATTTTTTCAGGAATGAAAGACCTATGCTGTTCAAATTTTGCTTTTGCAAAAATGTCTTGAGAAATTATCAAATTGGAGTGCTAAGTATATTCCTCTCGCCATTCTGTCAAAACCTTCCTCATAGTCATTCACTGACAAAGTGGGAGGAGGGGGACAAAACTTGAGCCCTAAACCAATAGTGGTTTTCAGGTTCTCAGGCATTTTTGTCCCAGACGGTGTTAAATCATGGAAAGCAAAGCTTTTGGCATTTGCTTTCATGATCAACACTTTTTGTCTCTCCAAAATATTGGGCTTAATTCCTTCATTTTTTGAAACTTTTCTTTGCGAGCATTGTCTTTTTTGGGCATTAACTTCACTACAGGATGCCTCTTCTTCTCTCCGAAGACGTTTGGCTTTCGCTATGCTTTGGTTACCACTCTTGCGTCCAGGTTTATTGCCTGGGGAGCATTCTTTTGAGTGGCCAGAAAAACGAAGGACTCGGAAGAGGTTTTTTTTCACGGGAGGTTGCCTTCCTCCCTGACCAAAGTTTTTCGTAGTCTCCAACTTCTTCTCCATTTCAAAGATAAGCTTTTTTTTCCGCACATCTCCCAAGTCGGATGAAACTATGTTTGAGGATCATTATCTTTGGTCATCTTCATCAAACTCTGAATTCATTTGCTAGTTTTTATTCTTCTAATAATTTCGCTGAGTGAGCGTCTGATTTTTAAACTGCAGCAAATTATTCTGTAGTTCGCGATAGAGTTAGTTCTTGATGTTTGGAGTGAATTTCTCTTCGTGGACCGTCACGAGATGGTGATCCTGTTCCAAACTTAAAATTACATTTCTTTACTTTTGAAAAAGAGCTGTTTTATCGCTTTCGATTTGCGGGAGAACTGTTTTTCAACTTTTGATAGTATTCCTCATGGATAAGTTGGATTTTTTTGTCCTCTTCTCCCTGGTAGGTGGGCGCCGCAGTTGAAAGGTGTAGTGGCTGAAAAGGTTTTAGGCGCTGTTCAGCTCTTCTAATTTTCCCGAGATAATCTCTTTAGCAGAAAGAGAAGCCAAAAGTTCCTTATTCAACTTCTTCCACTCCTGCAGACGTCCATCATACAAATCTTTCAGCTTGATAAAGGAAGGCAGTTTCATTTTCCTTTTGAGAAGACATTCTTTGAAGAGTATCTTCAATGTAGAAAAGTCGTAAGAAAGTCGTGATAATCTCAGAAAAATCATCACAAAGAGACTTAAAGATCCTCAGACTATTTATTTTATCAATAAAAGATATTATGCGGTATAGAAATTTTATCAATATAAATCTAACAAATATCGTAATGAATTACCTCAATCTAACAATAGCTTGGAAGGGATGAATTCACCCGATGCCCTACGTGGCGCGACTGGATCAAGACCGAAGTCTGCAAGGTTGCGTTAGATGAGGGACCTATAGATATTTTTAGGCACTATCATGTGCTGATAAACTATTAGTGTTTTAAGTCCGATATCTGACGCTTTAGATATTCCAAATGTACCAAGTGCCTCTTGCAGGAAGTGGACAACCCCCTTTAGATTTTGTTGATATCTCAACAGAAAGGATTGATAACATTACCGTGGGCAACCTAGATGAAACGTTAAAACATGGTACAGAAGGTTATGAAAATAGAAGTTATAAAGTTGATTATTTTAAGTTTTTGGGAATAGCTCCTGATATGGGCCCTATCGGCAATCTAGTTAGACTACATAAAAGAATAGAGAAGGAATATAAAAAAAATTCTGGCTTTTTTACTTTAAGAAAAATCTTTAAATTCACTGTTTGATGCCCGTCGCAGGCCACCTGTAGATTTATACGAGGAATTTTTAAACTTTTTAGGAGATTTTGGTTTTAAAGAAGGTGTTGATAATTCTAAAAGTTTATTTTTATGGGAGGTCCATAAATTTTTTTCCTTTTTTATAATTCCTGATGGATGATGGCTTTGTTAATTTTTGGTCTGGGTTAAAGTTGAACTGGGATGGTGATTAGAATTTTGTATGCCTTAGTTTTAGGATCCATTTGTATATCTTTTTTACTTAAATAAGTGTGATTCCTACCTTGTATTACAATATATGTTATCCAATATATATTTTAAATATACGTCAAACTATAAAATCTTTTAAGGTATATTTTGCAATCAAGTGAGCCGTTTTACGTACTTTTTTTAGTATATCTATTAGTAGTAGTATAAATAATTTACTTATTAACTACATTACATTTTTTTTGAATTACTTTTTTTCTTAGCACTGCAAGTGTCCTTGCTATTTAATACTCTTCACTCTTTTTGACTTTATTGTACTTCCGTCGAGGCTCTTATAATTATCAGTTTTACAGGATCTATTATATCTAATTAGTTTGTCATGCAAAATCTATATTTTTTAGTCTTAATAAAAGCAAAAATAACTGACTTTGTTTTCAAATTTTTAATTGTTAAAATTTAGTATTGTTTGCGTATTTATAACTGTAAAAACGAATAAGGATTTTTTATAACTAATTTATAAGTTCAATTCACATAGGAAAAAAAATATTATGTTAAAATAAAGGTGTTAGTGTAGCTTACAATATACAATTATATCGTAAAGTGTAATACACCTAGAGTACCAAGAAACTAAAGTTCCTTTCAAAACTAAAAAGAAAATTCACTTAGGTTACAGTAATGAGTCCTGAAATCCCATATCCAAGATTAAATAATTTACCTAATTCTAACTTAAGCTATAAAAAAGATAAAAAAGAGATATAAAAAACTATAATTTTTGTACATAAAAATAGGATACATTACAGAAGTTCAGCTTTACGGTTATTTTTAATATTAGCTTTTGTTGGGTAATAGTGACGTTTATATTACTTTCAGATGAGAATTGTAAAAATAGTTTGAAATAAAGTATATAAATAGATTCATAGAGTTTCGCTAACTATAAAAATAACACTGTGGCGAGACCTGTCCCAATAATTTTATCTGCAGAGGTGGTTGACTAACAAGTCAAGGGAGTGTCCTCGTAATACCATTTTTTGTAAAACGTTCAAACCCTTAAAACTCCTACCACAGCCGACCCTAATACTAGGGAGACCTGAGAAAACCCCTGTTACAGTTTGCGATGTTAGGTTTTATTAAATACTATATAGGAAAATTCTGGGAATACAGATTTGATCATCTTGTTTAATCGAGTTGTAATAAATTAATTCCTATCAACACCGGGAACAGTTAATATTTAATTAAGAAACCTATGAAAGAGTGGTTAAATAAAAGTAACTTGTTACCGTATTAAAAGTTTTAGCTTTTACCTTAAAGGCGTGTTCAGCTATACTAAAAAAACGCGCAACCTCTAATTGGTTGAAGCTGTGGTTATTTAAGTAATTTATATAACTAGTCATAGCTTAATAAAAATTTAAAAAAATACTTTAAAAGCGTGGGGGTAAAACTTTTCATACCAGTAATTGTTTCACCTTATTACATATCGTTCGCAACCATTTTACCTTGGACAATTCTACTATATTTCGCACTTTTTTCCCCAAGGGTCGCCCCTTCACTTTATTAAGGGCTGTTCGTAGCCGGCAGCACTTCGTAAGTACACTTTGAGGTACTTTGCACAGAATATTATAAAGAAGTCTATTGATTTTGTTGTCTGAGAATTAATGCTCAATATAGTTTAAAATAATTTGCCTGTTCCATATTTTTATGTTTTTGAAGCTTTTTCCAATAAAGTGCTTGAGATTAAACACTATTGAGTGCTAATAAATAGACCTCTTTATGCTTACACAGACCTTATTTTACAAATAATTATTTAATTTTTTAACTATGTCGGATATTGAAAAGGGACCTTATATCGTGCAACTTAATAACTTTTCCAAGCGACAAATATCTCCTTAATGTGAAAAGTTTGTAAGTTATTATCTGACGTAAATTGATATTTTTAACATTGGGTCAATTATTTCTTTGGCTTATCAATTTAAAGAGCTTTACATCATGGCAGTTTGTTAAAATATGCGTTTTGAAAAAGTTAAACTAATCTTACCGTTACCAAATTTCTAAAAATTTATTTAAAAAGTATTTAATTAAGAACCAAGTAACTATCATAAAAGAATATTTTGAAGGACCCCGGAGTTTGACTGAATTGTAAGTCTACCACCGTCAAATTCGTACTAAACCACTTAACAACTAATGAAAGTACAGGTTTAGTAACGTAAAAATGTAACAGTAATATTGCTTACCTTGTCTTAGAAATGTATTACCGTATTCACGTGAACTTATTACATTTTTAATTCGGATACCTTAGGGATAATAGCATCTCTTCAATAGAGGATGGTTCCTTAGCCAAACTAAGCGATTTGATAGATTAGTAAAAGTTCTTTCTGAAATTTCGCTTACTATTTCGAGGCCAATTTCTTATCTCTTCTACAATAAAAGATATATACGTGGAAACCAACTCACCTCTATTGGAAATGTAACGTTTTCGTCCCTGGAAAATTTGAGATATTTGTAAGTTTGGGTGAAACTTTAAAAGTACAAGTAGTAAATGGATAACAAAGGGCATCCATTTCTTGTAAAAAACTTGAGTTTACTAATAATTGGTTTCTTTTGTAAGTCGAAAACTGTCAAAACCCTACTAAACCATTTTTTAACCACAAATAAAAGTATATTTTTAGTTTTCTTTTTGCTTTTTGAATGATTTACCGATATACGCATTGGCTTATTACACTTTATATTTCAGGGATCTTAGCAATAATAGCTTCTCTTCAATAGAGAGTGACTCCTTTGCCGAGCTAAGAGCTTTAGAGCATTTATTAATACTCTATAAAATTATCTTATAATTTTAAGTCGAATTTCTTTTGTCTTTTACTATAATAGAAAGTTACATGATAACCAGCTCACTTCCTTTGAAAATACTATATTCTCCTCTCTGAAAAAGCTAACTTGTCTGTAAGTTTGCATAATACTTTAAAAAACCAGTGGTGGAATGGATAACAACGGGCATCCAATTCTTGTAAAAAACTTAAGTTTACTAATTGTATTTATTTGCAAGTCGAAAACCGTCAAAACCGTACTAAACCATTTAACCAAAACTAAAAGTATCTACTTACCTTTTCTCTTAGCTTTTTGAATGATTTACCGATATTTGCATTGACCCAACCAAACTTTCATCCAGGAAACCTTAGCAGTAATCGCATATCTTCAATAGAGGCTGGCTCCTTTCCCCAACTAAGCGCATTGAAAAAACCGTTAACTCTTAAAACCAACTTAATTTCTTAGTTAAGGGCTGACAGCTCTTGTTTTGTGCAAAATTGTTTTTTTTTCTTTCCTATCTCTGCTTATAATCTAATATTTTCAAGATTAATTACTCGATGAAAATTTTCTTTGCTGCTCTCGTCTTCATTATGAGATTTTAAATTATAAAAGTGAACGATGCATTTATGAGGGGGAAAATATAGGATACTATAGTTTATAGAAAAACAATTGTAATGCTAGGAAGCCTCAGAATCCTACTGATCTAAGTACGTTTCCTAACTCCCCCTTCTCTTTTTTAAACACTCAACCATTAAGCCGGTAATTTCACCTCTTCCTTCACCAACCAGGGCAGCGGCAGCATTTAGTAATTCTTATTATTACGTATTGCTAGCGCTAAGCTTAGCCCTGGCCTAACTTTCTCAAGCGTACCTAATGAATTGGGTTTTTTCACAAATTCGTTTTTTACCTAGTCTTTCGTTCCCTTAAGTTTTATAAAGCTAAGGATTACTCAGGATATATAAACTTACGCATGATGACTAAGAACTTCGGAATAAAAGGGAAAGATACAGTGATCGTGTTATGGTCCCGTAATGAAAATGTAGCCATTATGTTTATTTTTGAAAGATTTTGGCGGGTGGCTTTACGTTAAGCGTAGACCTTTGAAAATTTGCATGGTGGAGACAAAAAAAATAGCCTCCCATAGCTTATAGTTAAAGTTTTTAAAGTTACAATCTCCAAAAATTGTCGACTAAAATATTATGTTATAATGGACTAATCATAGTAGTTAAAAACTTTGAACTGCATTTTTTACTTAGATTATAAATACTATAAATATTAATGCTCATATTATTAACTCCAACTTTGAGACAAAAAATAAATAAAAAAATGACTTATAAATGGGTAATCATTTATGTAAATATAAAGAAAATGTAAGGTAAACAGTTAAAAACCAAGAAGAATAAAGTTGCAGAGTTGTGTCTCATTCACCTTATAACGATAACAATTGTAATTATTTAATATAATAAGTATATTATTAATATACGAGCAAGAGATGCGTAATAAAAAATTTTTTTAATAAAAATTTTAAAATATATTCTTTTTTTAATTGAATAATTTTTTTTGTACAATTCTAATAACATATTTTTTTAATTATTTTTTTATAATAATTATATTAATCTACTTTTTTTAAAAATTTAATTTTTTTATATTAACTTTAACTATACTAACACCTTTTTTTATAAATTTAAAAAATTTATTTATCATACTTGTAATAATATTAACGAATTTAATTAAATATTAATTTTAATAATTAATAATTCCCTTTTTTATAAAACTTACGATTATTTTATTATTTTTTTTATTATTTTAAAAATATTTTTTAACATAATAATATATATATAATTTTTTAAATACAATAATTATTTTTTTATTATAATTACAATAATCAATTATTTAAAATTGAATTTTTTATAACTTTTTTATAACTTTTTTTAATATTTTGAATAATATGCATTTATTATTAACTTCAATAAAAATATTAATAATACAATTTTAATTTGATTACTAATTTATATATAATATTTATAATAATTTTAGTAATGATAAAACATTTTTAAATAAATATCAATAATCAATATATAACAATTATAATAATACTATTTTTTTTAAATCTATTAAAAATTTATTTATAATAACCGTAAATATTATATTTATAATAAATTAAATAATTTGTAATAATTATTTTTTTAATAATTCTAATAATACATTTTCTACTAAATTTTAAAAGTTTTTTATATAATATTATAATAATATATGCTTATCTAATATTATAAATTATTTGTAATAATTATAATATTAATTTTCTATTTATTATAATAATATATTTTTTAAAATTATATGAAGAAATTTTAAATAATAACATTTTTTTTAAAAAAATTTTATTTTTCAAAACACATTCTGAAAAACCTTTGGACTCTAAATGGTTTCAAACAAAGCGTTACCTCGCTTGAGATTTACAATTTAGAAATTTTGGCTGGTTTGTTCATTTTTATTAGTATTAGTGTTATTGTCATTATTATTATTATTATTATCATTATTATTATTATTATTATTATTATTATTATTATTATTATTATTATTATTATTATTATTATTATTATTATTATTATTATTATTATTATTATTATTATTATTATTATTATTATTATTATTATTATTATTATTATTATTATTATTATTATTATTATTATTATTACTATTATATTTATTATTATTATTAGTCCTCCAAGGTAATGCCAATGCCCCTTACTACAGACTAGTCAAGAACACTTATCGCCTGCCGATTAGCGAAGTTATTTACAAGCCATGAAACGGGGCATGTTATCGCCGGCAACGTAGAGCACGTAAGCACTAGTCAAGAAGATAATGACACCTTATCAATCGAAAACTATTTTGTAATAAATCTGCGACCACTCCTGATTGAGAGCTCGAGTATTCGAAGTTTTATGACTCAATCGAGAACTAGGAACTGCCATTTATAAAGAAGTAAATAAATAAACAATCAGACCTCTTTTTCATTTTTTTGTTTTTTGCTTTAAGTTCGCCATGGGTAGACGGAGTTATTACTAGCTTTGTGGTCTAATGGCCCTTGCTAACTTCCGTAAGGAGTTGTTCACTGGTCCAGAGGCCTCTAATATTGTCTTCCAGCTCTCGTTAAAAAAGGCTTTTAATTTTTCCTTAACTCAGTTGTTTATCTTGTATAAAATTTACTTTAATCAGAATGCAATATGTCTAATATCTTGCATTAATTTCCGCCTTCTTTCAATTCTTTTATAGAGGATGTTTTTACAAATTTGTTCACTGCGTTGTTGTTGTTTGGTGTAAACGGCAGTTTTATTGCCTCGTTCAATATGTGGAAAATCAGAACTAAGAATTTTCTTGAAAATAACTTCTTTTATTATGTTTAAATTCTTAGCTAGAATGTAATTTTCTGTAAACTAGATAAAGAACAAAATGCAGCAGTCCAAAATCTTATTAAAAAAAGGCAGAAGGCCAACGATTTTTTTTTTCTTCTAGACATAAATTCATGCACTAATCGGTTTAGGGTATTTACCCTCCCTTTAATTGCATTATAATTGGTATAATACCTGTTTTTTTATCTCGAAACTATTGCTGGGGCGATATGTAAGGTCGAAGGAAATTTTATAGCTTCCCTTTTTGTAGGCATATACGACATGTCTTTAAACCTAAGTAGAAATTTTTTCTTTATTACCATTCAAAGGAAGATTTCTAGCAGTTATAAATCAAATTTTTTTCCTTAGAGTACCAACCAGCGTTAGTCCATTGGATAATAAGAGAGAAGATATCTTATAATAGTAAAATGATTATCACAACTTACATAGAGATTTGGTATATGTAAGTCTTGAAACCACGCTAGCAGTTTATCCATGTCCCCTTCGTTCCCTTTGTTTTCCAGCATGTGAAAAACAATTTAACGGATAAAAACTTTGAAAATCGCATAGCCACCATATTTTTTGATGCCGTAAATGTCTGGTTTAACAGACATGTATTCTCTAAACGAATAATTACCATGAAAAAGTACTTATTGCGGGTCTGATAACTATTAAAAGACTTTCAAAACGGGGAAACCCCGTTGTAGTATTAATACTTGAAGGGCTGTTGATAATGTTCCACAAAATTTCGTAACTTGGATTGTTAAATTTTTAATTTTCTACGGTAAGTAATTATAAAAATGCTTGAATTCTACAATATCTAAAGATTTTCACTGTCATTTTAAATTTTGACTGAAAACCAGGCAAGTATTTTCCTTGGAAATCAAGTCAAAAGGTGGAAGGAAAAGTTGTGCTAAAGCAACGTTTAAAATAATAAATACCTGGGTTTTTGTTTTTAAGTTGGATTATAAGACCATGTAGTTTTATCATTAGTTACCATTACTGTATCAAAGTCTAAATAATCCTCTTGGAACTTAGGGATTTTTATATATGTTAATATGATGAAACACCTTATATCCCAGACTTTTAGGCCGCGCATTAATTAGTGTCGTCTATTACATTAAGTCTGTTTTTCAGTACGGACAGAGGCATTGTGAAAGTAACAACGAAATCACTTTCCATTCACATGGTGCTAAATAACTCTATACATTTATGGGACTGGATTCTTACTAAGCACACATTCCTAATAAGTTCAACTATAAAGCTAGCTTACAGGGGGCTCCCACTGGTGCACATTTTGTCTAGTCGATTGACTTTTATCTTTTTTAAATAATTTTTCTTAGTATTTTTATTATTATAAATAGATTTATCCAATATTTTCTCTTCAAGGGATTTACTTTATAAGGTACTGCTTTAAAAACTTCTAATATTGATATCTTCTTGGTAGTATTTTATTTTTTATATATATTAGATACTGTGTTAACTATTGCTTTTCTCTGTTTTCTTAATTCTACGTATTTCAAGGTTGCTTAACATAAATGTCTTCATTGATATATATACTTAATGTTATTTTAAGTCAATTTTAGAATACGTAATTTACTGTTGTTGTATTAATCCATTGTAAAATTTTATATAGCTAGCATAGACTGCAGGTTAAAGCACTGTTTATAAGTTGATTTAGTGTTAATTATTGTTTTTCTCCTCTGTTTTCTTAATTCTGTGTTTTTCAAGGTTGCTTAATACAGATGTCTCCATTGATCTACATACTTAATGTTTTTAAGCCAATTTAAGAATACATAATTTGCTATTGTATAAAAGCATTTTTAAGTTTTATATAGCTGCCATAACCCGCAGGTTAAAGCACCTTCTATAAGTAAAAAAATTTTTTAAATTATTGCTTCATTATTCGACATTTTTTTACTAGCTTAGTTGAATATTAATTTTAATGAAATTAAACAATACCTTTTATACCTACTCCTAGAAATGATGTCTCCTGGAGCCCTACTAGCTGTCCTTCTCTCGTTAATAATAGTACATTCTTTTTCTGAGGAAAATTTGCAGCTTTCTACAGACTTTGTTAATCAAACCAATAATGAAAGCTATACAAAGATCTTAGCAATACGACAAAAATTATTTGCGGATTTACCAGACTTGTTATCTACGGCACGTACCGCACTTCAAGAACAAATAAAATTAAAAATTAAGGACGAGGTGGATACCGATAAGCTGTATTTGGTTTATAGCCCACAGCCTATAGGGACAAAGAATCCAAACCCTTCATTAAATTATTACCAGTCGAATTTTGCTACGTGGTCGGTTACTTTATCCAGCGCCGTTTTATTTCAGTTTCACTTACTTTTGGAGGACGTTAAATACAATGTTAATACTCGCTACGCT
The DNA here is from genome assembly GCF_036711695.1 of Zophobas morio. Taxonomy (NCBI): domain Eukaryota; kingdom Metazoa; phylum Arthropoda; class Insecta; order Coleoptera; family Tenebrionidae; genus Zophobas; species Zophobas morio. The sequence continues at coordinate 28,357 of NW_026972524.1, forward strand.
ATTCGTTATTTCAACGGTTCCGACTTTGGAGAAAAACTACGCCCAGCTGATTTAAGAGAAATTATACAAAAAGTTGATTTTAAATCTAAAATCAACAGGCAATTGGAAGCCTTTTGGAGTAAACACAAGGAAAATTTGCGTACTTTAGTGAAAGCCGAGTTTCTTTCTGCCGCCCTTGAGGCCAAGGATAAAGGTCATTTATCACAGGTAGATTTTGAGCATTTGCTCAGTGGTATTGCACCGTCGCTTAATAAAGATGATAGACCTGCTACTTTGAAAGATCTTGAAAAGCATGAGCCCTGTTCTGGAATAGAAGTCACCTATTTGCAGTATCTCTCTAAGTCTTATAACATTCTCCGTATTAAACTTCAAAACGAGAAAATAATACTTTACATCCCCTCTGTGACTCGCCAAGTTTTTTACCCGTTTATTAATAATTATCAAAACTTAGAAGATTGGCAAGTTTTCTACGTTTTTAATAACGTTTTAGAATTAATGAACTGGCTGCGAGAAATAGCTAAAAGTCAAGAACGGAGATTTATACTTGCACGTCACTTTGAGGATTACGAACAAGTAAACAAACAGCTCAAGTTACTAGCAGAGAATTTTAAGTCTGCGGCAGAGGAGCCGGGGGAAAGACACTTACCACTTACTATTCCTTCTCCCCCTTTAAAAAAAAATCCTGTTTTGGTAGGCGACATTTTTGAGTGGGTTGCACGGAATACTAAAGTATATTCTCTAAAGTTTTACGAAAGACTAAATAACATTATTTATAAAACCCCGGAGGAGAGCCAGCTTTTTTATTATGAAATTATAGTTCGGAGCGCAGGCCCGCTTTTGCCCATTTGGGAAGCTATAGGAGGTTCACACGCAATAGCCAAGCACGTTGGTAATCTTTCTTTAGGTAAAGACTACCTTTGGATTTCCTTGAAAGATACAGCAAAAAGGCGTTTGCCATTTAACAATGGAGAGGATACTTTTTTTCAGAAGGTAAGCAAGCTTTTTAACAGCTCTATTAGAAAGACTTCAAGAGTTATAACTACTTGTAAAGCACCTCAAGCTGAGAAAGTTCGTTTAGAGCAAAAAAGCTATTACCTAGATTTAAGAAGGCGGTTCCCTGATTTGGAATTGCAGTTTCTACAACCCGATCTTCTTTTAGTGAATCATGACAAATGGGCTATAGATGAGGCTAATCGTTATGTCGGAAAGGAAGAAAATTTAGTTCAGTATCTTATTAGCTCCAATTTTTGGTATTCACTTGAAGAGGGGTATATAAATACGAAACGTTTAGAGGGAGATAATCACGAATATGATAAATGTATTAATGGTTTACGTAAAAATGTGTCCGAGGCCTATAAAAGAAGCCCTACTTTTCGCCGCTTATTTAATTACGCATACGATGATTGGCTAAAAGATATTGATAATCGTTTAGGTATTCTGTTGCTTGATTCATCTCAAACGACTGCTACAGGAGAGCGGGTTGCCGAAGGTGTAAGGCTTATTGATTTATATGCAGACATGGGGGCAATATTGAACAAAACGTACTATCAAAGTGGTCCTTGTTTGGTTCCTTATTCAGTTGAACGATTGTACCTGCGTGAAGTTGTTAAAGCGCTAACGGGGCTACGGGATATGTCGGACGGAACCTCAAGAGGGCCTATAGTTGAATATACCAATATAATTCTTAAAGAGATGAACTTGGCCGTGCCGGTTAGAACGCAGTTTGATAACAATTTGCCCGATGTTGAGGCTGCAAAACGGGTAGGTGCAAACTGCATTAACTTAGCATTGTTTTTGCATTTAAGAAACAGCGTTATGTCAGCTTTTCCGGACATAACTCAAATGGCCCGCCAGCTTATGCAGGAAAGTATTAAAGAAAAAACTGGGGCGGAGTTAAATCCAGACCAAGTTTATCTTAACTATTTTGGGAATGGAAAACGTGACGATCAGCCGGAATGGTCAACGACGTTGACGGGTCTAGCATTTTCCAACTTCCCGACTTTTTCTTTCTGGTCAGATCCAGATAGAGATTATGGTGTTTATCGTTTCGGACCGGGATGTGAGAGTTATGATGATACTGAAAAACTAGATAACCTACTTCCCTCCCAGTTGAAGGTAATAGTTTGGCAGTTAAATTTTTACCAACATGTGAAAAATAAGTTAAACGCCTTTTGGAGTGCACACCGTGATAACTGGCGCGCTTCGGCTAAGGCCGAGTTTATTCGTTCCGCCATTTGGGCTGTTAACAGAGGTTTCCTTAGTAAAGACGGCTGCACATACCTACTAAATGGTGTTGCGGGTGCTTTTGCGGTAAATAAAGTGGATGATGAGTTTTTTTTGAACGAATATATCACTATGGCACATCTTTATAAGACTCAAACACCTTCAATTGACGTGCGTCACCTGGAAATCAATAATTTACTAGCCACGGATATTTTCGTTTTTACTTTAGAGGATAAACGTGAGATAATTTATATGCCAGATAGTCCTCAGCGTTTTTACACTTTAGAGGACGCTCGCATAAAGCGGAACTGGGTTTTTAAACAATCAATAGATTTAAAGAAGCGGATGCTCTTAGCCCGTCATTTTTCTGAGCGCGACCGTCAAAACGGGGTTTTTTCTAAAGGGATAGCTGCAACTTTGCTGGAGATAGCGGAGGGCGATAAATCGCTCCCTGTAAGCTATGGCACTGAAATAACGTGTGACTTGTTTGATGAGCTTGCGTTGCAAACTAAAAATCGTGGATTCAATGATGCTGACATAATAATTACGGATGATGGTGAAAAGTTTGGGCAATTTATGTTGGGGGAACTTCAGCTTGTTAACATGATACTTGCCATACCCTTGATGGTAGCAGGCCCTATAGGTATTATTCTTAACATAGCTTTGTTGGCACCAACCCTGGGGTTAGAGATTAACCTTGCAGTTAATGGAGATATGGAAAAGGAGAGAAGGGAAATGACTGTAGCCGCCGGAATGGACATAGTAATGAGTTTACCCGCGATTTTTGGGGCGGTGTCGGAGGGGGCTGGTTTTTTAAGAACTTCACTTTTAACGACGAAAGTAAGTTACGAAATCCAAGAACTGCCAGCGACTAAACTGTTTAAACGTTTAGAGCGTGTAAATGGCAAGCTGGGTTACCCATTAAGTCCAACAAAACCGCCTAAGCTACCGGGATTACAGGAAGGTGAACCCTCTTCAAAACTGGGACTGCCTGGAACAAGCACCGCTGATCCCGCAGTTGTATTGGAAAGTAAACTTACTTTAGTTGAAGGATCAAGCAAAAAAACATTTCAGCAGTCAACGGAGGGTTTGCCTGGGCTCAGTGATGCGCGACCAGAGACTCTAGATTTTGCTACAGGTAACAAAGCGGGTCATTATTATGATGAGCTATATAAAACTACAACTGCTGGAATGAAGGCACTGTTGGAGAAGGATCCTCACCCTGCTCTTATAGAAAATGATCTTAAGGCGAATGACCTTACTAACCGTTTTAAAGGCAAAGAAGGAAATATTATTACAACATTTATTAAAGATAAGGAAATGAGTTACTTTAGTGGTAGAGTAAAAGAAAAGCAGGATAATTGGAACTGGCATTATAAAGAATATAAGGCATTAGAATTTACATTAAAAGAAGCTTATGAAGGGAGCCCTACTTTTAGGCGATTATTCAATTATGCTTGTGATAAAAGCCTTAACACTCCGGAGAATCGCTGGTTGATTGCCCCAAATGAGCATTTTCGAACAACAGTTACCCCTGAGGATTTGAAGGAAGCTTTTGATGGTAAGCGCACCATAGGAATGAATATAAAGGCGACCAGTCGCCTTTTATACCAAAGCGGGGAAGATCTCGCTTTTTATACAAGAAGGCACGCTATTTTGAATGAGATGATTACAGCGCTTCTCATTGATTATCATTCTGAAAATTCTTTAGGGGCACTCCACGAACTTGTTGTTAACTACGCTAATATTGTTCTCAGTGAAATGAAAATTGACGTTCCATTGAGAACAAGCTATAACTACCGCTATTCGGAATTTCAAATTAAGGCGCTAAACTCATATAAAAAGCTTGCTGGGAAATACAAATCATTACGGACTCAGTTGGACCCACCAGATGAGTATTTGCTAGCTCACGACCATGTAGCTAATGATGACACGGACTACTTAAAGGGTTCCTCGCCAGCAGAGTATATGTTAAAAGAGCTGACGGGGACTGTTGAAGGACAGCCTCCTCAGATACCCAAGCCTATTACCGAAACAAAAGAATTTGAGGTTCTTGAACCGTTGTTGCTAAAAGCTTACAAGAAAAGTCCTACTTTTAGGCGTTTGTTTAACTATGCTGTCTCTCTAGGAGATAAAAATTTAGAAAAGAAGTTTGCTCTTGTGCCTGAGTTCGAACAATTTTATTGTGTACAATCTTTCTATTCCGCAAAAGACAATAGTTTTGTGCCTTCTAAAAATCCTGTGCTGTGTTTAAATTATGATGAAAAGAAACTAGGTTATTATTTGGATGAAAAAGAAGATAAGTATTACCGATTTAGTTTTCAAAGATTGTATATGCATGAAGTAGTCCATGCCCTGACTGATTTGCCGGACATCACTTCCGCACCAAAGTACCCACGTGGTCCCATAGTTGAATACACCAATATTATACTTTACGAGATGGGTTACAAAGACCCTTTTAGGAAAGGTTATTATCTGACAAAAACCCCAGAGGAGATAAACTAAGGTAATGGGGATCGCCCTTCGGTGGCAGCAGGCTGCTGCGTCGTGTCATAGTGCAGACACTATCACCGGTGTTTGCTTCGGGTTTCTCGAGCGGCTTCGGTGCGCTATGTTCCGGCTTCGTGCCGGGCTAGGGATAATAGTGTCTTTACTATGGTAGGTACTAGGTACTAGTACTATATATAATACCGCGCCGCTCCCCCGCAGTAATTAAGCGTGCCCGGCTAAAATAGTGCCTTTCAGGTAAAAAAGCAGTATTGGGTGGGGGACAAGTTGCGTTTATAATAAAAAGTTGCTTAGCAGTATTACGGCTTTCCATTTTTCTCACTAGCTAGTGTTGCACTTAGAAATGTATATTATACCGATTCTTTTGCTAATACCACTAATATTTCTAAGAGTGCTTATACCACCTAATATTAACCCTAATGCCTATATATATAATTGTAATTTAAACTTTGAATTACTATAAGTTAATAGTAGTCTGCTAATATATATGTAATACATGGAGGTCCTCTCCGGGCCCTTCTAGGGTTAAAGTTGATCACATTTTTTAATTAAACTAATAAACGGGGGCTGACTAATTTTCTGGATAAATCCAAATTTTAATTAGAAAAATTTACATTTACTAAAGGGAAGCACTTAATAACGAGGTCGCTTATATATTGTACCTTTCACATAGCGGTGGCAATTTTTTTGGCGTGTAATTTGTGTTACCCTTCTTCCGTAAGCTGGGAAATTCTTTTAGACACCTAGGTTTTGCTCCTTTTACTGTAACTTTTAAAATAAACATTAGTATATAATTAAGCAATTCCAGTTAATCACAGCTCCTCTTTTGAAGTTTTAAAAGTTATTTGAAAAACGAGTCCTATATCTGTTATTAAGCTCTCTCACATTTACAAAACAGAGATAAAGAGCTTTACGTTAAACATGAAAGCTCATAGTTGCACTTCTAACTTTTTAATTTTTTTTATTTATTTAAAAGTGACGCCTAGCGCCGACTTATAACCATTTGGGATATGAACTCTAACTTTAAAAAAGGTTAAACAAAATTAGGACAAGGTTATTAACTAGAGAATATATATTTTGTTTTTTGAATGCGTGAGTGTAGTCGCGAAGCTTTAAAAATAATGGTTTCTTGTTAAAATATAGGATTATTTTACTAGATAAAAGATAAAAACTTGAAAGAAAACAAAATAATAAAAATTGCAGAACAAAAAAAATTTTAATTAAAGCTAAACTAGTGATTAATAAAAAACGGTATCACAAAAAAGATTATTATTTTTTCAAGTTAAAATAATACATTTTAATTGCTTTTCAACTTATAAGGAATTAGTTAAATAAAAAGAAAATTTAGTTCTGCTAAGAAAAACTCCAACAAATTTGAGTTTGTAAAACGGAGAACCCCTAAAGTTACTTTTAGAGATCACTGGAAAATATTAATAAGAAAAGCTAAAACAATAGCTTCGAAAGCAATAATAGGACTATTTTTGGTTCATAAACAGGTGCTTTAGTTTTGTAATAATTTCTTCTGGAGAGGTGCAGTAATACCTACCGAGAATAAGATACAAAACCATAAAAAAAAAAAAGAATTATAGTTTATTTAACTTTAAAAAAAATCAATCGAAAATTACTTACGAAAGGGAGCAATTTTTTTTAAGAAAACTCGTTAAAGGTCTTAAAAAGGAATGACAGTATTCATCGTAATATATATATAATAAAGGTAAATAGTAAAAGTGATCCACCTGAAGTTTATCTATTCAATGAGGGGTTTACTGCTTTATGTGGTATACTTTGTGCTTGCTTACGTTTCCTTTGATTTAGAAGGCTCCTTTCAGCGAGGTTGACAGGAACACTTTTAATATTCCTCTAGGCGGCCTTATTCTTGAGTTAAACATAGAGATCAAAGGTTGCCTTAAGTAAAAAGTTAGGATTTATATATTTTCTCAATTTTTTTATTAATTACTCCTCGCAGAGGAGACAAAAAGCAAAATTTGGAGGGCTCTCTTTAACTATATCCTTTCTGGATAATACAAGCATTTGCCTTGTGGGAGTGAGGTTTACACTGTAAGTTATGGGCGTTTTCTGGTGACTCCAGGGAATCTCACTGTAGATATTCTAGACCCCCCACTACATGATGATAAATAGGCGAAAAATAAGAAAAAGAGGTCGTGACTTCAACTAAAGTTTGAAGGGTATTCGCCTCATACTGAGGGTGGGGGGTTTACAAACTTTTGCGAAACAAATTCAGAAGCGCGACTTGGACGGCACCACGCCCAGAAGTTTACTCTTTGTAGCATTCGATGCTCTTCTTCTGAGGATTAATTTTACCATCTCAAAATATATATTCCAAAAGGCTTCTGGCGTGTTATAGCCGAACTTGCTTAAAAAAGCTTCTTTCTCCATGTGTAAAATTTTTAGAATCGTAAAAAACGGCTTCAGGTAGTTCATTTTTTAACCAACTTTTCTTCAGTTCTTCATAGCATTATATTGGCAAAAAAAAAATATAGCTGAAGTCTTTCGATATTGCAGCAAACATATTTTTTTTTGGATCCCCACGGAGTGCATCAGTAGTAAACACTTTTTCAGGCGCCTCTGGGGTTACGCTTTCATTGCTATTTAAACGAATTTGTTAAAAAATGAGTATAATTAAAATACTCGATTGTGATTAGTTTAGTTTACGCTAAAATTATTAATTTGGCAAACGGAAATCTTAAAAGGAAAGTGGGCTATAAAAATGCGTGGGTGGACCAGCTATAACACAAGTGGCAGTAATATTTTAAGCTAGTAAGCGGATTAAGAACTTTTTTCCCTCGAGGTTGCTACTTGCAACAGTATTATAAAGTTTATTATTTTTCGCTTTAACAATTTATTAGTTTTTTTAATATAGTTTTAGTCAATTTTTTTTTACTTATTTTTATTACTACTTTACTTTTAATTTTATTGCTTTTCCATTATTGTGCGATGAATAAAATATTTATTTAAAAATTTTTTTTAAGTCTTTAAAAAATAATTTTTCTTATAATTTTTTATATTATAAAATAGTTTACAATTATTTAGGTATTTTTTATTTTACTTAGTTATATTTTATTCAAAATATAAAAAATATAAGAAAAAAAGTTACCTTTAAGTTGCGTGTTTTTACTTTTTACAGTTTAAAAAGGTTTTATTTCTAGAGGATTTGTTTGTGGTTTAAATTTATATTAATAAATTTATTATCACTACTATTTTTAGTATTTATGTAAAAGTACAATAGAAAAGTTTTACTTTTTCTTGAAAAAATTAATTATTATAAAGAAATTGGATTTAAAATTATTTTTGTCTTGTTACTTATTATTGCGAGTAGAAGAAAGTTTATACGTTGTTTAATATTTATGAAGCGAAATAATTTTTTTTTTTGGTGTAATAAAGTTTTTTTAACTTCGCAATTCTATACTTAGTCAAAATTTAACCTTTCTTTCCTTTTTTGATTCTATATTTTTAAAAGAAAAAGTCACGCCAGCAGCTCCCTTTGCCGATTTGTGTACTAGAAAAGAAGTAGAAAATAAAATTATAATTGTATTATAAATTTATAGTTTTTATAGATATTCATTAGTTACAACTGGAATTTTTTTTTAACATACATTTGATTTTATTAGTTCTATTAAAATTGTAAACTTATTATTTTTAAAAAAGGCACAGTACCCGCCTCCTTTTGAGGAAGGCTAAATAAGAAATATATATATATAAGCAGTAAAGTGCAAAACCGCTTTTAAATAATAAAATTTCCTTATTTTTTTTTTTAAAAATTGTTTAATTTTTTAGCCTTTTAAATATAATTTTAATCCAAAATTTTGTTAGTTATATTAAATTTTAGAGTTAATTTAGTAATTTTAGTTAGCAGTCTTAGTACGATAAATTTTTATAAGCAACGGTTTGTACTCATCTAATTTTGAAGAACTGACGGGTTTCATCTTTACATCTTACAAAAATTATAAAAAGGTTTACTTAATTGAGAAAATAATCTGTCGAAATATTTTTAACGAAGATTTTAAAATATATATAATTTGTAGTTAAAAACCAAGGAAATCTCAATCAGTTAAGTTCTTTTTTTTTTTTAAAACAAACAATTAGATTAATCTGTGAGTGACAATTAATTTAATGATTCATAAACTTAATTTGGTAAATTATTTATTATTATATTTAAAATTTAATAGCGTTGCGTTTATTTTTTTGAATGGACCTTTAACATCGTCAGTAGATAAAACAGTCAAATTCGAGTAGTAAATTGTTTTCTTTTTATAAATATATTAAATGTTAAGTTAATTTTTTTAATATAAATTAGATTTATTTTAGTTGATCAACCCGCTGAAAATAATACTAATTAAATTCTACAAGTAAAATTTTTCTCTTTTATAGTTATAGTTTAATAAGATTGAGTTTGAATTTTAAAACAAACAAGTAAAATTGTTAGTGGTTGAAGCGGTTAGAGTAATACTTAATAATCTCCAGTAGTATAATTGAACTTCTTTTACAAGTAAGTTATAATAACGGTAAGTTATTTATAAAACGGAAAATTAGATTTTATAATAAGGAAACCAATCAAAATAATACTTAAGAGATTCATGTAGTATAAAATATAATTTTTATAATATAAGGTTATTTTAAATTTGTAAAAAAACATTAAGATTTAATAGTTAATAAAAAAGTTAAGGTAATACTTAATAAACTCAATAGTATCACTGTTATTTTCCATAATTACATATATATATTTATAACGTTGTGTCGATTTTACTAAACGGACATTTAACTTCGTTAGTAGATAAATATATTAAACTTGAATTTAATAAACTCACAGAGTATATTTGATTTCCTATATATTTCTAATAAAAAGTTAATTTATGTATGTCTCAAATTCTTTTGAGAAAAACAGCTTAAGCCAATCACTATAGACAAAATCATAATAATTATTAACACTCTACCGTGACGAAAAGCGCTGGGTCGCGATGGTAACACCATCGTGATATCAAAGCAATATCATTGGTGGTGATAGAACGTCTATACTGCTTAACCACCTCTACGATGTCTCTCGGCACCTTCCCATTGCGCTTAAAGACGGCAACATTTGTGATACTCCCGAAGACAACACGACCAGCGTCCACCAAACCCACAGGCCTATCAGTCTCTTGTCCCATACTACCCCGCTTGAAAGCAGTTGTTGGTGGAAGCTACGCCCTGCTAGAGTTCCAAAAGGATATCGACGAGGACACTCCACGACTCCACAACCCTTTCGCATGAGAGAATGGAGGACCCGTGCATTCACTTTGTAGAAGGCAACGGGCGCCGTCTTAATGTCGAAAAAGCGTTTGACCGAGTTTGGCACAAAAGCTTGCTAACAAACTGGGCGCCGTAGTCCTTCCTACTATTCTCTTTAAAATGATGAAATCTTATCTTAAAGACCCCGTCTTTGATATACGTGTGGGCGATGCGCGCAGATTGCTTTATATGTGGGACGATACGACGATTTACTTGTTATTTCGCCAGCATCTGCGGTACTACCTAGCGACGCTTGTCTACTGGTGCGCCGTTGGAAAATTAATATTAATGCAGAAAAGAACACAGCCCTTTTTATCAGGAAAAAGCGCACTACACCCATACCGCCGCTGAATTTGAAAACAAGGTAATTCCTTAATGTTTTCATGCGAAATACCTGGAGGTTATTATTGGCTGTAAGCTCTCGTAGCAACCGCACGTAAACTATATCGAGGCGAAGGTTTAAACTCTTAACCTTTAGTTTGAGCCCGAAGCAAATTTTCGCTGCACAATACGATGACGCTCTTGCGTTTGTTGTGTATCCGCCAATCATGATATACGCGGCAATGCCTGAGTCTACGTGCCACCGGTAATAATCTGTTCGCATCAAGTGAGACAAAACAAGCTGCTACGCCTTATGACGGGCGCGCCGAGGTTTGTTCGCAACGATGCCTTACATAAAGACTTTGAACCTCTGGGTAATGTTTTTCGACCCTATGCTATCGCAACCTACGATCAGCTTAATGAGCACACCAACTGATTACTGGCAGCTAAGGTCAATACGAAATCTGGGCCGTCGCGCGCTATCGCCACCTTGCAATGGACGAAATATATAATATGGGTTAGGGTTGCTCTATGTTCAAAATATAAATATATATGAGATTGCTTTAATATAAGCGTAAAATCATTCCTGTTCACACTAAAGAAATTATTAAAAGACGATTAAAAAGAGAGTATATGGAATGGCAGCCCCCTAGTGATAAATTAGCTTTTAAAAAAAAGTTAAGTAAGTTTGTTAAACAAGAATTGCAAGCTTTACGAAAAATAACATGGAAACAAAAACTGCAATCCTTAAAGCCTACGGATAACGTTTGTGGAAAAAGGCAAATGTGTTCAAACCTGGAAAAAATGGTCCAAGGTCCCTATCATTAAGAACGAGGAAGTTATCTACGCCAACTCCGTAACCCTAACCCTAACCAAACCTTTACCCTAACCCGCTAAAATTTAACGTAGACAATGTACAACACCATTATTAGAGAACAAACACGAAGCACACATCCAAGAGTAAATTTCACTTTTTTTCCTTACTAATTAAAAATGAAAAATAATCTATAATCGATAAACCTAACACTAGGAAGAGCCTGGGCCCTGATAAAATTTCAAATTAAATGCTTAAAAATCTTCTTATAACCGCAATTAATTACCTTACAGAGCCCACTAACTAGTTTATTACGCATGGTTATTTTCCTATAAGATGGAAGCAAGCTGAACTTGTTTTTATCCCGAAATATCTCGTCCAAGCAATTACTCTAAAGGTAATCGCCCTATTAGCCTACTTTCCTGCTTAAGAAAAGTCGAAGTTGTTGTACTTCTTTTAACATTGCAAAAATTTATTTATGATTAAAGTTATTCCAGCCCATCAATTTGGTTTTCGAAGAGGTCACTCTACCACTTAACGGATCATAAGGTTAACTGGAAGCGAAACTAATACCCTTAATAAAAAGAAATGCTACTCTTATGGTTTTTTTAGACATACCGAAGGCTTTCGACAAGGTATGGCAATAAGGGGCTCATATATAAATGGTCAGATGTGCATTGTCCGCGTTCATGATACGAATAATAAAATTATACACCAGCAGTAAATCCTTCGGTCTGTATAGGAACGTAACTATCAGCTACCAAACTACTTATCGCTGGGGCCCCAAGGGGTTTTAATTATCTTCTTTAATCTCATCATACATGTCTAACATACCTCCCCATACCGCTCAAACCTCCTTGGCGTTGAATGCCGATTATACAGCAGCTCAAAATCTCCGCCTCTTTCAATCAAATATATGCATCCTATCTTAACTTATCTGGAGGTTGGTTAACAACGTGGAAGTAACCGTTAATCCTTTAAAAAGCCACGCCGTGCTTATCTCGAAGAAAGAAAGAAACGGGTACTACAAGAGTTATTTCTTTTTCTCGCCTGGTAGCCAAGTCAAATACCTTGGGGTTATTACTGATAACAAACTTACTTGGAAGGCTCTCATTGAATACTTGGTTTAAGTAATTTAGAAATACGATACACGCTTTATATACTCTTCTAAGCAAAAATCGTGGTTTAACCTTGATAACAAACTAATAATCTCTAAAGTTATTTTAAGACCAGTATTGAGTTATTCGTCAGTACCCTAGGCCCATTCCTCGACCTCCAATATAATAGACTGCAACTTATGCAAAATAAGTTTTTAAGAATGTTTACAGGAGCTCCTTGGTATATAAGACGCTCCCAGTTACATCGTGAATGCAAACTGGTACAATTTTGAAGTTTACTAAGCGCTTAGCTGAGGACTTCATAAAAACATCTGAAAATCATTGTAATAGAATACTAGCTAATTCCCTAAAGTATGACCCCTCTCACTTTTCTAAATATAGACGACGAAACATTTCCTTAGCATGGCCGATAATAACTTTAAATGCAAAATTTTACTGAAAAAATAAAATAATAATTCTGATAAATAGTGGTGAACAAATAGTAATAATAATAAATTAATAATAATGCTACCTATGTCAATAATGTAATACTCGTAAAGCAAATGAAGGCTTACTCACATGATCTAAAATTTTGGAAAAGAAAGTTGTCCTCATTAAGTAATTATTATTTTGGCAATTTTACTTCATGGACATGGTTTAAAAGCAGCATCTTTGCAGGAAGAGAACCCTTTCGAACCCTCTCACTTCGGAGAATGCAGATCAAGCAGTTTAAGTTATTTTACTTATAACGTTTGTAGCATGCTAGTGCAATAAATAAATAAATAAGCTTAAAGTCAATGTGCAAGCTATCACCCTGTTGAGAGCTCGTAAATTTGTTGTTCCCCTTTTTCGACCCTATCGAGCACCCGGAAATACCCCTTAATAAAAGAAAGGTATAAGCTTAGTATACTTTTCTTATAAGTTTTTAAATAACAATTTATTAATAATAATGGTATAAGCAAAAGGTTTATTTCTTTTTAATAATGAAATAAAAACTTTACATGTATATGCTTAACTTCTGCTTTATTTCACTATACTTCTTTTTAAGTTTTATTGATGATTCGTTTTATTAATAATTATGATAAGGAAAGAGTGGTTTACTAATTTTTACTAAAAAGGCAAAAGGTTTTATATCTTTTGTTGTAAGTGTTATAAACAACTCGTTTTATTAAGAAATAAAGCAAAAAGTAAAAATTTTTTCTAAAGAAAAAGTTTTGCAAGTATATGCTAAACTTCTGCTCTACTCACTATACTTTTATTATAAGCTTTATTAACAACGCGCTTCACTTAGTTAAAATACATAAGTGCTTAGAAGAAACTTTAGCTTAAAGCATATTACTATTTTCTCATATTCTTCAGTAAAACAACTATGACAATAAGTAACTCGAACTATTAAGCTGTACGTACTTTAATAATTCTTACATTTTAACCTGATTATAATAATGCGTTAGTTAATTATTAGGGCATATAAAATCTAGAACTTAATATTAAAAAAAAAGTGAATTATTTTGGGCCAAAGCAATTTTTTAAAATGAGGCATATTGTTGCCTTTATAACCTTCGAATCTAAAACATTGTGTCGGGAGTAAAAAAATAAGTAAAAGTTGTTAAAAAAAAAAAGAATTAGTTCGACTGATCTAATAGTCTTAAATCTTAATATTATTCATAAAATTACCTTACGTGCTAACGCAAGCAAGGAAAAAGAGCTTTTCTTCGAACTTACTTTCTGCAAAGAAAAGGTTGAACGTAATATTAAATTTATTAACCTTACCTCAGTTTATTGGTTTTTAAAAAACATAAATCCGTTACATTTTAAATTATTACTAAAGTAAACATGTTAAGATTACTTTAAGTTCGTTACGTTAATATAAAATCCTTCTTCCTTTTTTAAAAATTTTTAAAATACTAAAGCAATGTTACATAATTAAAAAAAAATATTAATAGAAAACTATGATAATATACCTCTTATTCGCAAATGACTTAAAAAGTGGGAATAAGCAGTTTTTAGGAAGTATACTGAAACGTTAAGCTCTTAAATTAAATTTATTTAAATTAACTGGATTGTTTATTAATAAAAAAGACCTTTTATTGCAGTATTTAATGGAGCCATAAAAGTTGTTTCTCTTATATAATGAAAAGCTAATCGTTTAAAATATCCTTAATTGATATAAAAGAAAAGTACCACTACTGAGCCAGAAACTTAAAATGGATATGAAAGCCGGTAGCTTTCCCCTCCCCGTTAAAAAAAAATTAAAAAATTTCATAACACCGATTCCCGTCCCCGAAAACTTAATTTATAAAACTGTCCTCTGTCCTCTAGTGCTTGTGCGATTTGCATTAACGTAATTGTAACTATACATTATTTTGCTACTAAAAAGCGAAAAACCCTACCCAAGCTTTAGCAAAATTTCGTTAACGCTCTCTTCGGGGACTCTTTTTCAGGAAATTAAAATACTGAATTTATTTAAACTTCTATTATTCCAATTTATTGATACACGATTATAAGAGGAATTAAGAAAAGTTGGAATTATTATAACAAATTCTTTAAATTAAATTGCCTCTATATAAAATACTGTCGAATAATTGACTTGAACTATCTTTTTTCATTAAAAAGCTTATTTAGTGCATATAACTCTACATTTATTAACAGAATACTGTGATAATAACTATAAAAAAAATTAGTCATTTTAAGTATATTGCTTAAAATAAGCAGAGATAAATAGCTTAATCCTCTGCTACAAGGCTATCTTAAAGTTATTTAATAATAAGCTATTAGAAAGTTTATTGTAAACTAGTCCTCCCGAAATTTTTTATTTGTAATTGAAATATTTTATATATTAACAGAAGCAAGTGCAATAAAAAGTTTCACACAAGAACAATATGCAAGCAGAAAAACATTAATATAAATTTTTTTATTAAATATTAAAATAATTTATGTTTATTTGTTTTCTATTTACTTTCTGCTTTCTAATAAGTTAAAAAATTTGCTGACTAAAGGTCCACACTGATCATTAATGTATAATTGTAATTAAATTACTATAAATATGGTAGTTTCAGTAAACTTAGGTAACACAGTTATAATATTTGAGTTTAAACAGAAAAAAGGTAGACTATCTAATTACAACTTACAAAATGTTTAAACTTAGTTTGTTTTATAACTTTAAAACTGTTAGATAGGGAGGTTGTTCTCAAATTACCTTTTCAGCCGTTAAGGTTTAAGTGACTATTGCCCTAATAGGAGCCCAAATTCTCGGAAGTCAGATTTAATATACACCTTCGTTCATATCGCCACCTTTTGCCCACTAGCCGTCCTTTTAGTGCGAGAATTACGTGCAAGTTTGCTTTGTAAATGCCTTAACGCACATGTTTGATCTCTTTTTTTCGGTCAAGTCGTGTGGACCTTCCAATCCTAGTACCTTTTGCATTTTCTTGACTGCTTCAACTGGTGCATTTCGAGTCACATAAATCTTTGTTCAATATTTTTATATATACATTTTAATCTTTCTAAAAAATTTTGGGTTTCATTTCTTCGAAAGAGCTATTATAGTTCTTTCAGGTGCGTATACTAGTGGGCCCTAGTGCTTCAACTCCTACTTAGAAAGGAATATTTAGATTTAGAGATTAAATGCCCTTTGGCAGATCGGCCGTAAAATGTTAATGCTAAAAATAAAAAACAAAGTTTGTAATGATTTTACACTCCTATTCATATCATAGACTCCAATAAGCCCAACAATGGTAAGCAAGTAATTATACCCCCAAATAGGAGTCCTTTCTATATGAGTACAGCCCCCTTGGTTTTCTGCTTCACTTATATTATTTACTTCTCCAAAAGACTTTGCTGCGTGTGTAGTTACTCTACTCAAATGCATGGAGGTTAAAAATCAGTACAGTATGTGTAGTAAAAGCGAAAAACAATGTTAAAATTGAATAAAAATTAACGGCTACCAGCGGGAGAGACGTCCAAGTTATCGGCCTCAACTACAATTCTTTTGTTTTTTAAATTTATGAAACTCTACTTTTACGAAATACTCGTTTAAAAAACGTAAATTTCCTTATAAAAGAAACATAGGTTTAGATATGAGGAAAGAAGAAGTACGTCAAAGAATGTTAGTTGCTTTCCATAGTAATCTTGATTGAAAAGTTACAAATGCTTTATCAATTATTGCTGACAGGTCTCCTAACTTTTATAAAAAGTCATTTATTTTTGACAATCTTTAAACAACGAAGACATAATATTTTATATATTATATATATAAATATACTACTAATTTTTTTTTATAACTACTTTAATGTTCTAATTACGCATTAGTACAGATGAATAATATAACCAGTTGTTATAAGGCAACACAAGCGCAAAAGAAAAAAGTCTTAAAGCTGCTTACTAGCTCAAAATATAACGGCAACTTCCCTTTTAGGTGGCCCGCCACGCATTTATGATCCACTTTACGTTTAAACTTTCCACCTGCCAAATTGATAATTTAACCCATATTAATCTAATTTACAATTGACTATTTTAATTAAATACATTTTTTTATAAATGCATTCAATCAGCAATGAAAGCCTAACATTAGAGAGGTACTGAAAAAGTGCCCACTATTAAACAAATATAACCTTTTTAAAATGGAATTACATTATATAAAGTTATTTTGTTTCGATAATCTTTAAACAAAAAAGGTATAATATTTTATATAGTATAAATATATAAATATACTACTAAAATTTAAACCTAATTTTATATTCTAATCATACATTAGTATAGATGGTCAATAAAATTACCTAATATTTTGGAGTAACACAAGCTAGGGAGAAAAAGTCAAACGCTGCGTACTAGCTTATAATATAAATGCAACTTGCCTTTTATGTGGTTCACCGCTCCTTTTTAATGGATCTTTTTCCTTTCAGGGCTTCTAGTCCGCCCCCAAATTTATATAACTTAGTGCAGATTAAGCTAATCATAATAGATATTTTAATTAAATGCGTTTTTTAATAAATTTATACAAATCAGCTATGAAAGGCTAACCTTAGAGCCACTTGTAAAAAAGCCTTCTATTGGAAACTACGTTTAAATTATCGAAGAACTCCAGAACTCCAATTTATTTGTTGCAATGCATCCATTTCCCTTCAGCTGTGTCACACTAATCTTCATTTTTGAACAATCCGAGAAGCCTTTTATCAGTTTCTACATAAAACCGCCAACTGCTCAATTTGATAAGATTTACTATAACAGTACACCCTTGCAATCGCAAACGCCTTTTGGCTTAGGACGCTTTACTCTTTTTGAGCCTCGCTAAACTTCACACAAAATCTATAAATGCATTCTCTTCTCGTAACACTGAAACAACATTGCCCATCCCTACATTATTTGGAAATCCACAAATTCAACGCATTGCACTTTATTCACTTAGATGTCGTGTAATTTTTTTTAATAACATACTCAATGGTTCCAGTATAATAACACTCTGAGGAAGGCAAGTTATATAGTAATTTAAAACTAGAAATAAAATCATTTATTCCTACTTATTTTGACCTTCGTATATCTAAATACCTAAATTCTGTTTGCCCTCCATTCTTATGCTTTCTTAGTAGAAGCTCTTATAAACTACTTTACCGCTCTCTTCACATAATTTACACTTTTTTCAAATTTTTACCAAATGATACTCCTTGACTTTGCTCATGTACATTTTTGGTGCTTACCAGAAAATCGTTCAGGGTAACATGTGGATTTTTTTGGTCCAGCGTAAACTGATTTAAACTTCTCAGTGCATTTTAATACCCAGAGGGAAGTAATGTTCACCACACTCGTCTTCTTTCAGACTAGTATGGTATATAATAGTAACGTTATGTTATTAGTACTACCAAGAAATACCCTTGGGTAAGAGCCTTTGGCGAGGTATGATGTAGATATACTTAATCCCCTTCGCTCTTCAGGCTTATTAACCTCTCTTTTGAGGTTCCGTGTCGCTTTACTACGCCCCTTTGTACATCGCAGATAACTAAACATAGTCCCGAAATCTTTTTTTTTCATTTTCTTGTGTAATCTTTATCCTCAAAAGCTTTAAGTAGTTCAGTAAATTTAAACTCAAGAAGCTTTTTGCACTTGATTTATAGTACTTTCCGCTTGAGCATATTCTTAACTTTAATTTTACCTCAATTAAGGGAACGGCGACCACTTTCAAACTCATAACTCTCTTTTATTCTCACCACTAACCTTCTTAGCATATACTCAAGTGACTCAAACTGTCCTCAATTATTACTTAAATATTCCCCCTACCCTTTCTATCAAATTCAATTCCTAAACGACTAGCCTTCTCATAAACACTTGTTTATTTTTCAATGTAATCTACAAACTAATAACAGTAACCCGTAATACAGGTTTCTCATTATATGTTAGCTAGGCTATATTCAATTCTTCAATGTAGCCTTCGGTAAGAATTAGATCATATCCCCTAGTGTATTGGTAGGCGACCACGTAAACACGAGCTCTCTAGAGATTTAACTTTTTCTCACTACTTGATTAATTGCGCTATATATTGTTAATTTTCCCTAAAAAAAATAACTGGCAAAATAGTTTTAAAGTATAACTTTCTTTCCAATTATCCAAATACACTTAAAGATTACCAGAATCTAAAATAATATTATAAACGTAACCATTAAACTTTTCACAATACTCTCACCTTTTTATTCCAAACACTATAAACTCAACTAACACAACTTTAGTTAACAACCCCATTTACCTCTTGAGATGACACAAAGACATCTTTCGCGCAAAGAAGGGACAAACTTAACCGGATTTCGGTTATTATATCAAAGTGATTTCGTAATTATTGCTGTCTTCTTAAACCAACGTCTAGAATTTGTCCTACGACTTCGCTATAATCTTGTACTTAACATAAAAGTGTTTTTTAATCTCTATTAAAATAGCACATTTGGTTTTTTAAAAAGGTTAAGGTTCTTCATTTCCAGGTTTAATTAAGTTGTTCCCGCCCCCCAAATCTTCCTGTAACTTCTTTATGTCGTCCAAACAGAAAAAGACCGTCGCAAACTTGTTAGTTTGTACTGGAAGGCAAGTTGTAAGTTTATAAAATAACGCTATTTAAGGTAGCGACCCTTATTAAAGTGTAGATGAACACAACAATTAATGCCGCTCGCGACTCGGAGAACTGATGCCACCACCTAAGCATAGGCAAAAAAAAATTGCATCCTCTACTATAATGCATATGATTTTTATATAAAATTTTAATTTATCCTCAGCGACCAACCTTAAGAAAGGATAGAGTTCTGTAAGCGAACAAATAAATTAAATACTAGAAGTGGAAGGAGATGAGCATTGGGAAAAGGAGCAATTTCTTTTTCTCATTATCTAGGGTCACAGATTTTGCTTCAACTTGCAAACTATCATTAATTGGGCGGAATTTATATATTATAAATGATTTAGACTGTGAGAAGCTTGCTTTTTATTCTTTCTTTTATAACGACTATTTGTATCTTTTAAAGTCAATAAGTGTTTTTCGATTCATAGGCGATGTATGCAATGGTGAGACTTGCCATTCATGGTTACTTCTATGTTTAATTAAAATTAACGTCTGTTACGTTTATATGTAAGTGCTATCTACTACTGCAAACAGTATTTATAATTATTATAAGCATTATAAAGAAGGAATATTTTTTTGGAAGTATATTTGGGTTTATTAAAAGAAAAAATAAAGACTATATGAGAAGTTTAAATAAAATAAAAAAATTTGTTTCTTCTAAAGTTAAAGCTAAGGTTTATATAATAGCTTGCAGGTTTTTAATTGAGCTGTTAGATCTAAACAGCTAAAAATTTTCACTATTGGCCATTATATTGTGTATTTTTGGTGTGTATAAATCATATCGATTTTAATAAAATAACAAACTTTTAACCACCTATGACTGCGCTTTACTAAAAATACTCTTATCAGTTTAATAATGTATTTATAACTCGACGCTTAAAGCATTCTACTAAAGAATTTTTTCTGTAATAAAAAATTTATGCATTAGGCACTGGGTAATTGATATTAAAAGTAAGTGACTAACTAATCATTCATTATATTTTAAATATGTCAATAGTGTAGCAAAATAATTAAATATATATCAATAATTAAAAAAGAATAAATAAATTTTAAAACTCGTACTTTTGCTCATAATAGAAGCTAATTATTAAATACTGTTAGTATTTTTATAACTAATGACTTCTGGGGCTGCTCAATAAATAAAGTACAGACTGTTTAATCTTGGCAATATAATTTTTTTCGACAGCGGGTTTAGCCTTTAAATTTAGTATGCAACGATACAATCCCCATTTTTTGGATGGTGTTCTTCACCCAATTTTTGGATTATGGAAGAAAACTGTTTAAAAATAGTATTATATAAACCAAAAACAAAATATTAACTTATAAGTCCTGTAGATTTTTTTATTAACTAACCTTAACTTTAATTTAAAAGGCTTACAGTCTATTAAATTTTATTCTGCTCCGTTAAATTGTGATGACCTAAAATTAACTCTGATTCCTCTAAACCAAAGTCAAGCTACGACATTATAGGCGCCAAGTAGTGACGGAAACTAAGCAAAAAAGAAGCCCGGAGCAAACTAACCTTATGTTAAAGTTTTTTTATTTTAGCACTTGCATACTATAGTAGGCCTTGTTAAAAACTATGAGAAATATCCTTTGTGTAGGCGAGTGATATATTACAATTAATATTATTTTAATATATCCTTCCTAAAAGCTTAAGTGACGTAAAACCAAAGAAGGGTCTATACAGAACAATAAAACATTTATTAAGAAAGAAAAAAGGAAAAGAGGCTTCCCAACACTAAAGGTATATATTAAGCTTTTTATATACTATTCCACCATGTATTCTTAATTTAGCATACAATGAGAAGGTTGACCAATCGAGGGCACATACTAAGGAATTGGCATGCGCATCAAACTTTTTTTTCTGTTTTTTCAGGTGGTGACTGCTGTGCATCTCTGGGAGCTTAGAGCCATTAAAAAATGATTAATTTTTCGTATTTCATAAAATATATATACACATTCACTAGCTCATATATAGTTGACGGGACTTCACGTCCGTGAATATTAAATTAAAAATTGTAAACTCTGCTATAGAGGAACCTAATAAATCCCTTATGTTGTTGTACTCTAGACACATTTATACCTTTTTATTTTGATTATTTGGTAACCTTAAACTTTTTAATAGAAGAAGTTCTTTATATCTTTAACTATATTTGAGCATTAAAGTACTGTAGCAGTTTATAATTATTTCTACCTTGAACTTCATATTTATTTTAATTACAACCTAGTTATTAGAAAAAGTATCATTGCATCCTTTGTCTTTAAAACTTACAAAAACTAAGCAGAAGTCAAGACTTTTTTTATTTATAGTTTTAACTACTTACTCTCGTAAGATCTTCCAAAATTTTATAGTCTACAATAATTATATTTGTACAAGACATCTTACTAAATAAAATAATTAGCACTAATAAAATCAAAACTTTAAGCAAAAAATTTAATCTTTACAAAAAAAAGGTTTTTTTTTAACAGTAGGCCCAGACCCCAGAAGCAGTACCGTTTACATATTTAATGCTAAGTATAAAAAACGCACAGTAAACCATTTAAAAATTGTAAACTTATCGTTCATTAACAAGTATATAAGGCCAGGTCGATAAAATTTTTAATATTAACTAATACAGAATACAGGGTGATATATACTTGGAGAGTGAACCAGTAGTACTGCAAGTTCATTTAATTTAAGTTTATTCGAAAAATTTGGGATATATGTTAAATTTTCTTTTTTTTTTGTCTATAACAAAAATTGAGATTCTAATTTTTTTTAGTGTTGTATAGTATTATATAGGTAACCTCATGGAGAGCGTAGAAATTAGTTATTATTTAAGGTAAGTGGTATTCATTTCCTTTGCAAGTTACGTATACGGATGTCCTAATATGGGGGATTTGTAATTTTTCATTCTTTGTACCAAAATAAAAAAATTATACTTGAGAAGTTATATCATAATTACTATTTTATTAAAAACATCTTTTTGACCTTCTTTCTTTTCAAACTTGCTTTTTTCTTCACAGTAAACATCTTAAAAATATTTAATCATATAACTAATATTATATTTAGAAATAACAAAAAAACTAAATGTTAGACGATATCACCTTTCACTACTCTTCATTTGATCGCAATATAACTTATAATTTATGCAATACAAAATACACATGCATTAGCAATACGATCATCTAAATGGAAGTAAAATGAAAACTTTTTATATCCTTTTATAATCTTCAATAAGTGGGGAAATATTAAAAAGATTTCTATTAAACCTTTCACCTATACTTTAGGTTTTAGGAGAAAGCAGAGAGAAAGTTAAATTGTTTTTTACCAAAAAAAGAACTACCTTTAACAAATGAAGTTTTCTTAAAAAAAATAATTGGTTAAAAACAATAAGGGATACCAAAAATAGCTGTCTATAAACCAAACAAATTTTGTCAACTGAGAATCCAATTTGTAACGTAATTTTACCGCTTTTAGAAAATAGCTTTTTACCATTTTTAAATTCATGAGCATATTAATCTTTTCTTATAACCTAGTTTATGAATACCAGACAAGAACTTGGTATCAATAGTACTTGTCAATTGTAGACGACTTTATTCTCCTTAATGCCGTTAGACTGCCTTGATATGTTTAAAAGTTTACATTTCTTATACACTTAGAGACGAGCTATTTTATTTATTACAAAGCCGGAAAACTAAAAAACCTATTTATGAAAAACTTTAACTAAAACTATTTGATAAAATGATGGATTCGTGGTAGGCTTCAGAAAAACTATTATAATAATTTTCTGAAAGGGGATTTGTTGCTTACCAAAAGAATTTTTAACTGTAAATAAAATTTATACCTGTAAGAAGAATCCATTTTGCTACAAAGAATTGAGGGTCTATTAAACATTTAGTAATGATTTTTTAATTTAACTTCTAAATTAATTAAAAATAATAGAGAGTTTTGAACCTGAACAATTTATCTTGTAAACAACTGATGAAGAAGCATATTGAACATCAAGCCTTTATAAAAACAGAACTTTTTATATTTAAAAACTTTGATTGGATAATTAGAAGCCTATTTTTCGCAGCACACAAAATGTTACTATAACTAAGCAGAAGAAAAAGAAAAAACCAATTTTATGGTAAAGGGCAAACTCTTGAATAGTTTGATTTCATTTTATAGTACTTTGTGAATGGTTAATACAAGCTCTTTGGGAAGCCATTACAATATCTCACAAAGGATTTAATAGTCCCATCTATTTTAGATTGCTTTATGGGCTTAATTACATGGCAACCGTAATTGATAATTATTGTACATTGTATATTTATTTAATTAAATTTATAATAGGAGTCGAAACAGAAGGTTTTTTTAGAGTAACTCTGTGCAGCGACAAGAATTAACGAAGCAAGAGTTGAAATGGGGGCTTCTATGAAAGAGACACAACTTTGAAGTATTTTTATGGAAAAATTATAATTTAATAAATATATTTAATATAACTTTTAAACCTGTAAATAAAGATTGTACAATTCATGAACGCCACCAGGGCGCATAAGACCTTCATAAAACTAATACCAAGAGGACTTATCCCAATTATCTACGTAAAAGGTACAATCGACTTTCCTGTTTGTTTATAATTCATACTCTGACAATTTTTTTTTATAATATTACTTTTAAAAATAGATAAAAACTTAGAAACAAATATAGAAAGTTTACAAATGATTAATTTACTATTGCCGCCTTCTCAGTATAATCTATTGAAAGACTTCATTAAAGCGCTGTACGCTCAATGTATAAAGAAAATTAACCTTTACTTTTACAAGTTAATTAATCAGGTGCTACCATTTGTTCTTATAGCAAGGAAAATAAGATGTCTGCTTTAAATATAGCTAGAGTGGGGGCATCTAATATATCATTTTTCTATACTCAAGTTTCCGTGTCTCTTAAAGCTCCAAGTATTACAATCTTTGTGCGAATTTTATGTAGTTATCTAGTTTAAAAAACCATTTGAAGAGAAAATACTATCGAGGAATGAACTAAGTTAAACTTTTCCATTTCATGATAGAAAATCATGGAACACTTTGTGAGGTACACTATAAATTATATATTCAAGGAAATAAATGTCATTTATAATACCCTTTAGAGGCCTTCTAAGTTATATTATCATTTAAAATTACTGTAAAAAAGTTAATTTAAATATCTAATTATACTCGTCCGTGATAGCATAATTGCATGAATATTAAATTTACCCCTTTTGGAAAATCAACTACCTTTCATTTACTTTATTCAACTGTATTAATTCTTATAATAATGGGTGCCAGTACACTACTTACCATCATTAAATGGAAAAAGAGTTAGCACAAAAAAAAAATTTGGAATTATGAAATATAAAAAATTCTTCTCTTTAACAGAAAAAAACGAAGATTTTAGAGGAGGTAAGCGTTTTTGCTAATTTAAAGTTTGCGTCTATTATAATTTAATAATTATTAAGTTTGAAACGATACATCAATCTAAAATTCAAGATAAAAAAATTATTCAAAAGAAGGAAAATATTGTTTTCGTTAAAAACAAAAAATTTACGCAAGGCATCATATCTAAAAGAAGGCTTATATACGCAGAGATTCCTCTCAAAAAATAGTGTACATGTGTAGGTTTAATCGATTGATAACTGCAAGAAAAACGAAGACATACAGTTTTCTAAAGAATATACAACCTACGCAGGCCGCGCACCTGATAAAAGCTGGTAAACGGGTAAAATGCCTGTAGAGCTAACCTATCTTCAAATGTTATATTTGAGAAGGTTATTATTAACAAAAAGGCCAATAACCTTTAATATCTTATCTAATTTTAATTCAGTAACTAAAAATTTTTAATAATTATATTACTTAGATGCCTATAGAGAAAAATTAAATTTATAACCGAACATGACTAGAGGTAAAAACAAAAAATAAAGAAACAGATCTAAAGATTAATGTGACTTTTCAACCTATTAATAAATTTAAAAAAATATTAGAATTAAGTTGCAAAAGGTTTAAGCACAAACTCTAAGTATATGGTATATAATATATTCTATGTTAAGGAAATAACATTTATATATCGTGCAAATAGTATGTAAAGAAATCTAGTACATAAATATAATTTCTCGTATTTTCAATTAAATTTATTTTCGTTTTTAATCTTAGTTTTTATACATATAATAATGAAATAGTTTATTATAAGACCAAATTTTAATATATCAATTTTTCGATAATAAGGTAATTTCTTACAGATAATTATTATTAATAGTTATTAACCACCAACTAGTTTTGTGTCATCTGTAAACTGGTGGCTATCTTATTAATTTTTATACTCTCCGCGCCAACTTTTATAACATTTGTATAATGAAATAATTAAATTATCCGAATGTGTATAGGGGAAAAAAAGGAAATAGAGGATTTAATTTATAAGAATGAATTAAGATTTGATTAAAATGTAATTATTCTTTTGAATGCATTACAAAAAAGTTGGATAAAAAGTATAAATACTTAATCAAGTTTGTTCTCTACTTAAAACGTTTTTAAAATATAAATTTGAATTTACTTAAATCTTTTAGTACTCTTGGTTCTCCTAGGATTGTTAAGTAGCTGTTTCACAGGTTGCATGGAAAGGAGTCTAATGTAATGTTCGTTTTAGTGTAATGTACAAATCCCTTTATCATAGGCACACTATTTTTCTCCTACTAAAAGACAACTAAAATAAAATCCGTATTTACTTTTATATATAATTTAAAATTAACAATTTTTTTATCAGCTGTTTAAAGCCTTATGATAACTTCTAGATTTTTTAAAAAGCTTTCAATTCGTCTGCGTAAATGCTTAAAAAGCGAGAAACCGACAAAAAAAAATGCAATCTGCAACCAAAAACCTATAATTTTTTTTTGTACCCCATTAATTTACCCACTAAAACCGGAAATAGTAAAAAAATTCCATCATGATTATTTTTATTCTTTTAGTAAGTACTGCTTCACGTTATTTATTTATTTATATATTTATAACTCTGACATGCTATAATCAAACCTCTCTTCTTATGACCTCAACTACTCCTAATCTAATTTTGTTGCGGTGTAACATTGGGTGATTGATTAGGTTAATTAAGTGGTCACTGGAGCATCAGACGAAATAAAGTTGATCTCGAGGTCTCCTGTATTTCTTGTATAAATTCGTCTCGTAAGTTACCTCTTGAATAAATAGCGGAATGGGATGAGCCAAAAACTTTTCATAATTCTCTTTGGCTACATGTTCAAAAAATTGTGGTAGAGTTTCAATATTTAAGTTTTTGGTGAAGAAAGCTTAAACTAACTATAGCGCTCCTAATATAGGTCTCAGTATAAAGTTTTGTATAACACGGAGTGGCTGGATAATGGCAGGGAGGCAATACAACCACGCCACAGATGCATAGTCATCTTTGGTCTAATAATGGTGAGGTAAAGTTGAAGCTTGTTGCGTTTAAAGAGGTGACTTTTCCAGCAGATAAGCAAGCATAGCGTTTGATCTCTAGTTAAGCCTTTTTCGTGACATGAGAAATATGGCTGTGCGAAAAGAGTCTGTTGTCTGTGATGAAGTCCAGATAGTTTGTTAGTGCGCCAAGAGACCGGTGTACCGCGTTAATGACAACTCACTGAACGTTTAGTCTTTGATATCTTTTAGTAATAATTATGGCTGCGCTCTTTGAAGGGTTAATAATAAGTTGCCACTGGGCGAACCAGAGCTCGATCCTTTCAATGTGTGCTTGCACATGTTTCATTGCTAGCGGAGATGACAGAAAAAAAGATTGTTGTGTCAGCGAATTGTGGTAAAAATGTTAAGATATTGGTCGGTCTGGTTATGTCTGCCGAGTAAATCGAAAAGAGGAGGAGTGAAAGTAAGGAACCTTGTGGTATGCCTTCTGAGTTCCTTTAAACTTGAGCAGGTTTTTCCAATTTTAGTACAAAAAACGTGCTACGGTGCAGAAATGATTTATTAAGGGAGAGAAGGTAATCTGGTATTCTTAGGATGATCATTTAAGATAGAGACCCGCATGCCAAACTCTAGCAAAAGCCTTTTCAATATATAGGAGAACAACACTTGCAGACTTGTTGTTGTTAAATCACTTTGTCACATGCTCGATTGACCCAAAAGTTGCTGCGAAGTTAAATGCCCCCTTCTGAACCCAAATTGGTCTTCGGGGATGATATGGTTTTGTTCTGTATACTTCTGTGATCGTCTG
Source organism: Zophobas morio (assembly GCF_036711695.1). Lineage (NCBI taxonomy): Eukaryota > Metazoa > Arthropoda > Insecta > Coleoptera > Tenebrionidae > Zophobas > Zophobas morio. Next base: position 55,911 of record NW_026972524.1, read on the forward strand.
AGTATAACTGTCTCTGCGCAGGATAGTAGACTTACTAGAAGACAATCTTCGGGATTTGAGTAAGGTGAGAAAGGGTTTTTAACTTTGTTAAAAAAATAACAGTGGCCACTTTCCATCGAGCTGTAAATAGTGAAAAAGTAAGAGTGCCGTTAATAATTAAAATGAATTTTTATGGCCGAGTCCGGTATGTTTTTTAGCATGAGGTTTTTATTGCCCTCAGGTCTTAGTAACTTATAAGTTAAGGTGTTAATAATTAATTATACCTCGTCGAAGTTTGTAGCGGTGCTTGCCTGCTAGAGAAGCATAAGAGTGTGAGAAAGGTGTGGCCCTATCTGAAGAAATTGTTAAGGGTGAGCATTGGAACAGGAGACACTGAGCAAAGACTTTCGCTTTCTTTTTGTCGTCGTAAACAGTCCCGGTTTTCGACTTTAATGGGTAGCTGTGCTGTTTATGGCGGTTCTTCACCAATTTAATGAATTGCCAATAAGAACGAGGGCTATTGTTATTCCCTACATTAGAAAGCTTATTCTCCCATTCTCGGTTATGAAGCGTGAGAAGGCTTTTTTTGCCCTTTTAGTCAAGGTTGTTTAGTAATCGTTTTATTTTCCATTGGGCCGAGTTAACGCTAACTTCCTCTTTTGCTGTTTTCTGGATTGAAGAAGAACTTTGACTTCTGTCAGCGGACGTGATTTTGAATATGATTGTTTCATAGAGGTAGAGGCCTTTTGGTTTGATTTAAGGATCGTGGGTTCAAAGTTAGCTACTGATTTCATCGAAAAATGCGGAGGAATTATGTCTCAAAGGATTGTCTTCAAGTTTTTTGTCTGGAAGGTTCTTAAAAAGTTTCCAACTGGTGAATTTACGTAATAAAGGGGAAGAGCCGTTTCCTTGGGGACCTATTTCGAGAACTACAGGTAGATGACCTGAGGAGAGCTCGTACATACTCGTTTGTTTAACTTTGAGACTACTATTTTTATAACTGCAATGTCTAATACATCTGCAGTACCCTACTTAGGAATGCGGGTTAGGTTGTTTGGACCCCATCTTCGGCATACTTGTAGAGAATTTCTCCATTAGGATTCCCATTCTTCTATCCCGTAATGAATTTTTGCAGTTCTGATAGCCACATAGAGTTACAGAGTTATGATAGCTCATAACAAATTCAGTTTCGTTATTTACTAGGGGTTTTCCCGAAGATTTATATGCAGAGGCCATCGTTCCATCGCCTTGGCCACATAGCTTTATTTTAATTGCAATTGCCTCGATAAAAATTAACTTATTAAATAAAATCTCTGAGGGGGCAAGGTGTCTCCTGAGCAATACTGCTACACCTCCTTTTTGAGAGTCAATTCTGTCTTTACGGTATACTATGCAGTTGTGCAATTTAAAGGTATCTCCGGGTTTTAAGTGTGTTTCGCTCACAAGAACTATATCGATATTTTCTCTTATAAGAAGCTCTTCCAATTCCTCTCTTTTGCATCGCAGATCATCGGCGTTTCAGAATAGAATACAAATGTACTTCAATGCGTTTGAAAGGACAATCATAACGAATTGATAAGTTCATTAAGTTATTAGGCTATAGAAAAAAGTGTATTTCTTTAATTTAATTGGTTATCCGTAACTTTGCCTTCAGTGCGGGCTCTTTCTCTCGTTGAATTGGAGGGGAGGGCGTAAAAATAGTTTTTTAAGGGGTATCCCTGGTTTAGGTACAGTAGTGATGGATGTAGGTTGCATTTTTCTTAAGTGTGTTTTTTCAATAATATATACATCCCCTATGGTTTGCAGTGTGATTTCCCTAACAGTTAGCACATTTTAGTGGAGCCTCCTGTGTTTTTGTGAGCCGTATAGTTTGGTGATTTTCAATACATTTGATGCATTGGCGGGTTGAGGAGCAGTAAATTGAGTTATGGCCGAAAAGCTGACAGCGATGGCGTTGACCAAACCTGGTGCTGCTCTTCAGGCTTTCCACAGAGAATGGGATGACAGAGAGAAGTAACTCTCTAAATGAGACTTCAGATCTCAGTGCAAGAGGTTTCTTATCATCTCTAAAGCTTTTAATCAAGAGACTTTTAACGGGCGGGATCCCTGTTCTCGTAGATTTTCTTTAGTCTCTTCGCCGTTCAAAACTGGATATATACCTCTTAAAACTACTATAAGTGTTTGCTCTTCGAATAGTTGTAGAAATAAAATTCATAATTTCCTTCAAAGAGGAGCTTTGTGACTTTTCGAAAGTCGTCAGAACGTGAGAAAAACTTATATGCCATTTCGGGGGTCCCTTAAGGTTACTGTTTGATAAAGGGAAACTACTTCCGTCCATTTATCCACTTCACGTATAACTATGGGAGAAACGCTTAATTCTGGGGATGTGTTACTAGTATTGCCGCTGATGGTGGCTTTGAAGTTATATTTGGAAGTGTTACCACTACCGTTACTGCTCTTAGTAGTAGGGATATAACTATTATTATTACTATGGCCCTCACCACCATTATTATTAGTATTATACTTACTACCTAACGTTACTGTTACTATGTTGGTAAATACAGCCTCTATTTTTATTATAGTTATTATTAGTAGTAGTGATATTATTCTTATAATTAATGACAGCAACTTCAACTTCAACTACGGGCATGAGCGCTGAAAACTGATTAAAATTGGGGTCTTCTAAGCTATAGAACCGCCCTTTCACTTTTTCGAAGCATTAAAACAAGAGTTGTCTACTTTACTTTCAAGTACGGAAATCTTTTTTTTTGTTTGCAAAATCTAGTTTTGTTATAAGTTCTTCAATGGTAGCTAATAACTAACTTGGTCGTCATCTCAGTAGGGTGCTGGCATTGCAGTGCATTCCCCTAGTAATATGTAAATAAGTAAGTTATTTATAGCAAATCCGCAGTAAAAAGTAGAGGTGGGCCACATCCAGAAACGGCGAGAGGGGCGCGCAAGAAAAAAATCTCTTTACCTCGTGCTTCGTGTTGTTAGTGACCCTTTAGCTCACTAACTGAATTTATTTTGTTTGTTTGACTTGTTTTGGTTTGACCTTAATCAATTACTAAGCCCTGCATCTGACAACTACAAAGCAAAGAAGCGCGAAATAGGAGAAAAATTCCATAAGTATTTTTTTTTTTACCAGCACATACTACGGCCGGTCTTCTTCAGGCCTTAAACCGCTTAATCTGAATTCCCTGCAGTGGTTGGGGCACGAGGACCTACCAGTGTACGCTCTTTAGAGAGCTAGAACGACTGACCCTGAGGGGCTGAAAAAGTGAGATATAGGGCCCGGACTTCCATTCGGCCTAGTGTAGTGGAAAACTGCTAAAACCACCACCGAAAGAGGCGGCCTGGGGCCACAATACCCGAGGTCACCTGGAGACACTGATCAGTACCGCTGCCAGCCAAGCCTCCCCTACTATGAGCCTTTTGCCAGAAAGGAGGTGCCCTCCTAAATCTTTTATAAAGTATATAGGTGTATATATATGGTCTCCTAGTGTAATAATCATACATTTTAGACCAAATGGCATTAATTAATAACCTTTCACAGTCTTTGGATCTAAAAAATGCATCATAGCAATTTGCTAGAGTTTTAAGCCGTCAAGATTGGTTACCGAGGAATCTTTAATCCACACCCCGTTCCTCTTTTCTGAGCAGACGGGTGCCCAATCTCCACGCCCCCAAAATTTAATAATCCACAAAGTACTTTTGTAAATATACCCACTACCATATCTTCAGTTTAACAATAACTTATTTACGTAGTGCCATCAGCTAATACTTCCTTAACGTAATGATATTTAAGATTGGCGTGCTTGGGAAGCTTGCCACCGTATGCACTCATGAATATTCTTGCTGGCTGGTTATCCACGTTTACTATTAATTTTCCCAAGGGCATTGTTTCCATAAATAAGCATTGCATCCATTTAACCTATCGTAAGCATGCGGTTAAGGCGATATATCGACCTCTGCTGAGGATAAGCCTATAACACTGCCGTTTCGATTCCCAAAGTATGGGGCAACTATCTATACATATGAGTATTCCAGTACGAAGTCTTTTATCGTACTCAGAAGCATAGCTTGCGTCTGAATATATAGCAACTTTTGTGCTTTTATATCTTCTGGCTACTAATTTCAAGGTTCTGGTCCCGCTTATGTATTTCAGAATTTGTTTGATTGAGCGCCATTGACTTTCGTCGTAAGCAATTAAGTGTTGAGCACATTTGTTCACTGCAGTAGCCGTATCAGTCCTGGTCCAATTCGCAAAGTACCGAAGTGGCCCTATATTTTCCTTGTAAAGACAGCTACAGGCAATGAACTTAAGTCTTTGAGGGATGAGTTATTCATTTTTTCATTTTTACAAGTAGAGTACTCATTGTTTCTTTGTAATATTATTCTAATTTCTTTAAAATCGCCTACATCTCTTTCTCGCCATTTTGCTTTTTGCTTGAACATTTTCTAACAAATACCTCCATTAAAAAACATCAGCTACTATTTTTATTGATTTTAAGAAAACATATATAGACTCTTTTATCTTTATCTCCCTTTTTACCTGTTGATCCTTTCATCTGTTTCTTTCTCTTTTGTTCAGTTTAAAATCTCTCTATTTATTAACTAATAACACCTAAAAGCCTCGACTATTTTTTCGATCTACAACGACGTCTTCTTTTATTATTTTATTCTGTTTCAAGTTATATATATATACTTTTTTGTTTAACCAGGGTTTAGTTGCTGTTAGTTATCACCTTTAGAGCTATCTTAACACTGATGTAGTTAGCCTTTCTTTATCTCTGCTTATTGCGTGGACAACAGCTTACTTAAAATTTAAAATGGTTTTTCTTAATAATAAATACCTAAACAAATAAAAGGCCGCTAACTATCAACCTTTAGTTATTACTAACATAATTTTAATAAAACGTTTCAAGAGCGGACATCCCTTGCACTTGTTTAAAGGTAACTGAAAGAAACCTTAAAATTTAGTTTATGGTAGTAGGAATCGCCAAAGCCTTATGCAAGACTTCTTTAGCATAATAGTTCACTTGTTTAATCTATGGCCATCATAGTTTGAGTAATTCTATTTTAAAGCTGTTTATTGAACATATTGTCTTATAGATCCCACACACTGAAACTATAAACACATAAGAACATCCGTTGGTTGTCCGAAAAATAAATAGATGTTGCTTGCAGTACCTTTAAAATAAAAAGTTATTATATTTGTTAAAAACTTTCAATCTTTAACCAAGTCCTAGAGTGTCACAATGTGCATATCAAAAAGATCACAAAATAGTGAAGCTGTTAAAGTTAACATTAAGCATATTTAGTAACCATGAACTTTATTACAAAGAAAAGTGTTAAATTTTAGTAAGTCTATTTAAAAGAAAAATGTTAAAAAAGAGTGATAATTTGGCGCAAACTTTATTAACACTTACAAGTTAAAAATATTATTTTTCTGGATATGGTTCAACGGCTAAAAAGAATAAGCAATTTATATTTAAAAAAATAACGCATTACTTTTTGAAGTTACATTAAGCTCAAGGCTTATATAATAACTAAATAGTTAAGTGAGAGTAATATATAAAGTAATTAGAAGTTAGTAACGAAGCAAAACTGATTATAATATCTGTAAGGTAAAGGCATAACTATTTTTTCCTAAGGTATATTACACGGAGAAACATCAGAATTGACAAAAAATAGTATGCTAAAACATTTGTGTAGGAGAATTTTAATTTTTAGTAATTGTGCCAAATATGATAAATTGGTAGTTGGCCCTCAATTTCAAATAAGGTAATTTGGGTCCTCGTTTTTAATTGAAGCCCTTTAAAAATATTTTTATTCTTATAGATCTATTAATCCAAAAATTAATAGACCCCATTTTTTAATTTTATTATAAAGGGCCAATCCCTATTTCTAGGGGGCTTCAGAAAGGCTTATTTACTATATTATTTTTATTTTTTATTGTCCACCACTAATAACCATGCTTTCGGCTGCTAGAATTTAAAAAGACTTATTAACCTCAGCCAAAGTCTTTTTAAATTCAACAAAGAGATGGAATAAATCTTCAAATTCATTACCAAGAATCGAGCCCTTATTTTTTGCTTACATAAAATTACAAGCAGCCGATCTCTCCAAAAGTTGTTGCCAAAGAAGCCAACCCTTTAGTTTTGACAAAATTATTATCTGTTTCCACTATTTCTGTGCAGCTTATGACGCTCTTTTTAGAAATATTTAAAAGTTATACCAAAAAGTATTAATACTTAATATTAAGCTGTATTTAAAGCTTTAATTAATAACCTATCATAACGCTCCCGGCACTGCTTCCTAGAGGCTTTCTCTAATTTCATTAAACTCGTGTTTAGGAAGTATAACTTTTCAAAGTAACTTTAAAAAATTAAAAGGATTTGGAGAATAAAAAAAGTAATACAAACACGCTCAAGTAGATTGAAAAAGTTTTAAAACTAACAAAATTTGGTTTGGTTGAAGCTGTTCTTACCTTCAGAGCGCGTTCAGACGTGCTAATAACGGCTATACTTTCAATTTGAATTGCGTAAATATTTAAAAAAAGTTAACTCATCTTGGTAGATAAACTTAACGCCCTACGCTAGCAGAAAATAGAAGTATATCAATAAAAAAAAAAATTCGTTTTAAAAAACTTTTGTTAGAAAGTTGCACAAGTTTAAAAACATAACTTAGTGGAAGTTGCAAGATTTACTAGACCTCCCGATCTCTTTTTAACTCTAACAACTCCCATGCCTAGCTCGTTGCAAAGCTGAACAAAAAAAGCTTTCGTATAATGCCACAATGATACGTAAATTAACCTCTACATAAATTAGGCGAGAAAAATATACTTTATTCTGCTACCAATAATTTTATTTAATTAAAAAGTGACAAACCCGACCCTAACTTGAGGCTAAAAAGCCCCTGTTATTATTATTATTAACTAGTCTTCATAGTTGTACGTTGGTATGTAAAAGAAAATTTACTAATTACTAATAAAAGAGACTTTCTATAATAATTGTAATTTTTTTTTTAAAATTTACTAATAGGAAACAAAAAAACCCATTTACTAAAATGAGCCTAACGCCTTTAATACTATGGCTACTACTAAAATGTAAGCGAAGTTGATTTTTTTTATTTCTGTCCTTTCTTTAACTTAAAATTTAACATCTATAAGAGATATCAACCTAAATGAAAGTTTCCTTTGCTGCGCTTGTATTAATACAATGTGCACATATGACGAAAAATTGAAAATTACAACATTCTTGATAAATAAAAATGTATTGATTCGAAGCCTAAGAACCCTTCTAATATTACCAAAAAGCTTAAGATCAGTGCAGCAGCACCAACAAGAATTTTCTAAATTTTATGCATTACTAGCACTAAGCTTAGTTATTGCCTGGTTTTTTAAGAATATATAATATAATGGGTGTGTTACCCTAATTTGTTCTTTACATTATCTCTCTGCTCCCTTTAGCCATATAAAGCTAAGTCCTCGGGATGCATAAATTTGTGAAGGATAACTACGAAATAAGAGCAAAAAGGGGGAAAAAGAGCGACCATTTTATTGCTCCGCAAAGGAGAGGCAGTGACTTTTGTGGATGGCCAATAAATTGAGCGGAGACTGAAAAGATTATGGAATAAATTGATGCTAATATCTAACTTCACCGTGGAGACAAAATTACAAAATTACACTCTAGTGGATTCTTATAGTTTAAAGTTTTTTAAATAACAACCGCCGAAAATTGTTAATTAAATTGTTTTAATGGACTAAACAATATAGTTTAGACTTTACACTGCATCTTTTACTTAGGTTATGAGGAACACAACTAACAATGCCTAATATAATAAAAAATCAGGTCTGAGAAAAATAGTAAATTAAAAAAAGATTTAAATAAAGTGGATAGCTATAGGAATAACATATAATAAATCTAAATATGAAGAAATTGTAAAAAGAACAGTTAAAAAAACGGAGTTTTGTTTTGTATACGCTTTCTTGATTTTCATTCTCATTCTCGTCTTTTATACTAAAAGCGTCATTTTCAAACTCTTTCTCTGTGAGATATCTAAACAGCTTAACTTTGTTAAAGAAAAGTACAAGCTATACTGACTACAGTGATAATGGATTTCAAGCCTAAAACGACACAGCAAAATTGGCTGATTCTACTATGTTAGCAGATGGAAACAAGGATGACAAATTTGTTGTAAAAAGGAAGAAATGCAACACCACTGTAGATTTCACACAAAGACAAATTAAAAAAAATTCTGAGTATATATATATAAGTGAAAAGCTTAAGAAATATTAGAAATTAGAAGTGGACATTTTTTTTTGAGTCAACCGTTGGTCCTAAGAGGAAATCAGTATAATTTTTATAGTTAAGAAAAAAATTCAAGTTAAAATTTATAAACCAGATTTTGATCTCAATTTAATAAAATGGACTTCACAAAACTTTATAGTAATAAGCTAACTTTATATTAAATTTAAATATTGTATAATATATTATTATGGTTTTATATTAAGTATTCTAAAAAGTTTTATTTTATTTAAATAAAGTTTCCTTAAACTTTTTTAAAGGAAGGTAAACACCGTATAATTTTTATTTAATGAAAAAATATAAAAAGTCAGACCCTATAAAATTTTCCTAAAAAATTCAAAAAGAAATAATAAAAAAATTAAATTTATTAATTTCTTTTTAAACAAGTTTAAGGTCAAATATTTTTTTTGATTAATTTTTAATAATAACAAAATTATAAAAAAATCAAGAATTTATATATAAAAAATAAAAATGTTGAAAAAAATTACTAAAAAGATTTTATTAACTAAAGTAGTAATTTATTAAAATTTGATTTTCCTTTTAAAGAATTTATAAATTGAAAATAGCGAGAGTTACTACCTTTGTTGGTCAATATAGTAGTGAATAAATTTATTTAGTTTAATTATAAATTTGACAAAATAATTTTTTAAAAAAAAAATTTAAAATTAAACCTAATTTAAAAAAAATTAAATAATAAATAACAAAATTACTGTAATTGAAAAATTTAAAATTAATATTAATTATGGATTTCGTATATAAATTAATCAATCGTAAGTTTATATAAAAGTTAAATTATAATAAATTTAATAATCTTTATAGAAAAATTAATTAATTTTATTCTATTTAATAAATAATAAACTAAAAAACCTAAACTTTTTTTATATTAAAAAAAAATTAATGTCATATAACCACTAAAAATATCTAATTCAATAAAAAATAAACTAAAAAAAAGTTAGGGTTTTGGTGTTTTCCACTATAGGGAAAAATCTCTAAACTCATTGTGTGTTTCCCATCGTAGAACACTGATTATTTCTAACGAAAATTTTTTGGATTTTTTAGTTGATTTCGGCATTTTGATGGTTGCTGGTGAATGGTAAAAGATCCATAAATTGTTTTACCCTTCTACTTTCCCTAATGGTTGAACGGTCTAGGTTCAAGTTTAACTGTGATAGGATATTTAAACTTTGTATGCTTGACGCGGTCCATTCGTGTATCTTTTTCACTAAAAATAAATGTAATCTCTTCCTTTTATTTAAGTAAATCTAAGTTATTAGATTATATATATATAATGTCATTCTTCTTTATTTGGCTAAACCTAAGTTATTAGACTTTATATATTATATATATATATAAAAATATAAATTCTATTAGGGTAGATTTTGCCACCAAGTGAAGCGTTTTATATACTAGTTGTATAAACTAATAAATTAACTGCTTTTATTGCACGCCTTAGATTTACTTCTTTTCTTAGCTTTCAAGTGTTTTTTGCTCTTATTACATCGGCAAAATAAAGATTTTGTACGAAAATTAACCAGATAAGACAGGCTCCTTCAAACCGATAAATACAAGAGACATTGCATTTAATAGCTGATTGAAGTAAATTAATGTTAAGAATTAGTGTTGTCTGCATATTTATAACTTTAGGAAAAGATAAGGCTCCCTGTAAAGTCTAATTCATTTTAGTTTAGAAATACTTAGTAAAAGACAAAAAATTATTAATTTACTTAAATTTACTTTCTAATTTTACATAAAGACTTAAACCGTAAAAGGGTTTAAATAAACCTGTAAGTGGTAGTGTAGCTTACAATATACAAAATATTGAAAAGGTTAATATACCTTAAGTACTAAGAAACTGAAATCTCTTCCGAAAGTAGAGAGCAAAAATTAAATCAGGTTACAATAACCAGTGATAACTTACACTTTAAAAAATAAAGTTAAAAAAAATTATAATATAAGTATTTTAAAATTAAATACTTTACAAAAATTTAACTTTATAGTCATATATAAAACAGTTTTTTTGGGTAAAGTTATTGTTTTTCTTAGTTTCAGATTAAACTTGCAATAATAGTATAAACTTGACGTGAACAGGAGAAAAAAAATCTGTTTTAGTAAAACATAAATTTAAACTAAAATCTTTGAAAAGTAAAATAAACATTATTATGAAAATAGATTTATATACTTCCGCTAACTATCAAAAGAATATTTTAATGATAGTAAGACCAAAATATAAATAATTGTGTTGGGGCATTTAAACCTTTACTGATGGTGTCTAAACCTTTAAGCCCTTTAAAATTAATTGTAAACAAATGTCTATATATATATAGAGATGTACAGATGTGACTAAACAAAAAAACAAAAAAATTAATACGACTACCAGTTTATTTTTCGTGAACCTTCATTATATACTAACAACTAAGCAATGAAATAATCAATAATAACCATAAAATTGCCTAAAAATGGTGATTTGCATTAAAACTTATGAACTGGGATCTTTTCCTCAACAAATTGTATCTGCAGAAGCCGAATAACAAGTTTTATAAACTTGGAGATGTGTCCGTTATGACATACTTCGTAAAACATTCAAACCATTAAAACACCTATTACGGTCATAGCCCTTGGCAGACCTGAAGAGCCCCTGTTAGCAAGCCTTTGTATTAAACTCAGTCACACGCTTTTTCGACATCAAGAAAAACGGCGCCTGTCGCCTTCTTTAAGTTTAAGGCACGGGTCGTCCGCTTTGTTAAGTAAAGGGGGTGTTACTTCGTAGAGTGTTGTTGAAATTTAAATTGGAACTCTGGCAAGGCGTCACTTGCGTCAGCGTCAACAAATGTTTTCAATCGGCGCAGAATGACTGCTTGAGCTACTTTTGCCTACAGATGACTAGAGACAAATAGGTTTTTATTTGGTTGCTATAGATGCTGGTTTGGTGTCCTCGGGAGCATCACCACAGTTGCCGTACCAAGGGCTAGCGGAGAGTTGATGAGGTGGCCACAGACGTTTCACCGCCACCATTGGTAAATGCTAAAACAGCAACTTAGTAATACCGCCGGGGTCAGGAAAGCTTTAATAATCTCCGTTATTTTGATTTTGTTGATTAACTCAAGCAGTCCTTTACTATCAGCGGAGAAGTTTTAAATTCAGTAAGCACTTCAGCTGCCACTAAAGAGCAGGTCGCACACACCGAGCAGCAAGGTGATCAACAAAGAGTATCGCTTTATCAGGATCATTTTTCGACACAAAGATGCTGTCTCCCATAGTAGGTAGTAGTAAAAAGCTCTCGGTTTTTGTAAACTTCAAGAAAGAGACGCAACCGCTACCGGCATCATCCGATAAATTACTTAACTTTGTGCGGCAACAGCTCTTTCTTAATGCGCCGGTGTACTTTATTAAGCGCTGATTTATCTTCGGTGGGATTTATAACCGTGGCCACTCAAAAAATGCATCGTTACTAGCAGGTAAGGTTTATCAATCCATCAGGCGAGCAGTTAGGGCAAACTCAACTTTACATGTTGTCGTAGCGGTGTGGTACGTCAGGTCACAGAGCCCTCAGACTTAGCAACGGTAACGTCGAGTATGGCGGGCGTCCTAAATTAGGTAGAGAAATGTTTAGGTTTTATCAAGAGCCTCGAAGAATTGAGCCCAGTGTAGAAGTTTTGGTATGTTCTTAGTATTTCCTTTTCGTGGCCAATATAATCAGAACTGGAGGATGACCCTAACAGAGCTCGGGAGTTAAAAATAGCAAAGGAGGGGCCACTACTATGGTATAGATTAGTAAACCTTTGTTACATTAAATATATGAATATTTTTTTTTTCGGCGTTATCTAAAACGTCCTATATTCCCGTTTTCGCCAAGTATGTTGAGTACTGTGGCCTAAAGTCGCGAGATTCGAGGACTTGACCGTTTGGTTATCGACACGGCTGTTCCAGGCGGGATGCTTGCAGTTAAAACCCCACATACAACAACTAGGAACAATTAAGAACATTAATAAGTGGATTACTAAGAAACTCGTAAACTGTAATTACCGAAACGGGTATCTGGCCGGCTAAGTAGAGGAATTTTAACCGCTTTAATGCTTCGCGAAGCTGGCAAAGATATTACATTGAACAGCCCCTATCAAAAAGTTTGGGGGACTTCAAAGTGTTAGAGAAGATACGTTGAAAGTAGCTGAGCCTCATGTATAAGAGAAAGATCAATTTTTTCGCGTTGCATCAACTCTTGCTTCACTTGTTTCTTGTGTAAAACGCCATCTGCATTGCAAAACAGAAGATGAATATGGCGAAGCATTCGTGGTTTAGAACCATTGCAGACGATTCCATACCTTTGACCATTTCTAGAATCGTTGACCCGTTTGTTGTCAATATTGAAAGCAGTTGTCAAAGTGTGGAATTGTGGTTTCAGCGATTTGCCTGAAGGTAGCCTTAGTGGCCTACACGCGGTTTAAGAAATTGTGGGAATTACACTAGGTGGTCTGCTTTTAAAGCGTTGGTAGAGTTGTCTGATTGAGTGGTATAGATCTTCGCGTACTGCGCAGCCAAGTGGCCTGGAAGCTGTGGCGTTGTCCGACTCAATTACACTTTTGGAGCCGCCATTGTGGATCGGCGTTGCTGGAGGTATTTTGGAGATAAGGAGGTGCATTGCTATTTCTAAGCCAAGGCTACCTCCGCGCTTGCTAATAAGCGTATCTCTCTCTTTGCTAATTTTATAGTTATGTTATTAGAATAGAGTTATGCGTGGTAATTTTAGTAAATTTTTATTAAAATTGTCACAAAAGTTATTTGCAAAAGTATCACTACTAAATTTATAACAACACTACCATTTTTTTGATTTTTTGTGCATTATTATTACTAGTATTAATATTGTTGTTATTAGTGCCATTGTTTTTATTTTTTTTCAGTATACCTCCTTTTGCAAAAGCACTTCTTTCACTCTCCTCTATTACTTCTTCTTTCCAAGGCTTGTTTAGTTATAGGAGAGAAGAATAGGTATTAGCATTACTAATATTTATATAAGAAAATTTTCACAGTTCCTTTTGTCGTTTATTCTCGTTTTTTTTTTAAAAGTATGAAACTTCAAGTTTAAAGCCGTCAAATTTTTACAAAGCCCCTCAATAATAGCTAATAGATTAACATTTGTTTATCATAATTTGACCTTCAGAAGAGAAAAGCCCATTTCATTAGAGTGTAATATATTCAGCAAAAGTTGAAGTTGAACATTCATGGGCAAACTCGTAGTAAAAAGTTTTCTTTTTCTTTTTCTACTTTATTATTGTAATAACACGTGAAAAATATTTCATGCTATAAAATTAAGGTGTGTACCAATTAAATTTTTTTATAAATCTGTATCAATATAAACTAATAGGCTTTATTTGATAACTTATATTTGTAAGGCGATCATATGGTTGACAATAGTTTTTGGACTTTTTCTTTGTATTAGACATACCTATATTATAAGCCTTAAAATATAATTTTTAAAACTTTAAGCCTGTAAAATCACCCTATAACTATATAATACTCGTTTTATTATGAGGACTGATTTATATAACAACAGAAGAATAAAGTTGACTTTCGGTTTGAGGTAACCATTGAAACATTATTTTAGGAGGATACATTGGTTGGTTTTATTAACCAATTCTCTGTAATAACCGCATGGCAATAGTATTCTATTAACATAAAAAGCGCTTAAAGGGACTATTTAAATAAACAAAAGCTCTAAATTGGAATAAAAATAATTAGAACAAGTGTTAAATAGTTGATTAAGATAACTAAGTACAACACACTAGAAGCTTGGGAAACAAGTTGCAGAAAGAGAGAAATCATGGAAACAACGTTTAACGGTTATGCTGTGTGAGTTTGCAGAACAAAGGGCGTACGAGTATAATTCTTTTTTATGAAGGTTATGGCGAGAACCAACCGCTCATCTTCTTCTTAATGAATTTAATAAGGATCTTGCACAACTTTAAAATTTAATCAAGAGAGTCATTATGCTCGACAGGGCAAGTTTCTGCATTATAAAGTTAAACCTGTTAGTTCAGGTAAGTTGGAGAACTCTGCCGTATATTAGATAAATTTTACCTACTAGATCACTTTATTGAGGGAGTACTAATTAGGTTCTTACTATTTTCACTGAAAGAAACGTAGTAATCTAGTGATTAGAAAAAATTAATAATTTCATTGTTTGCTTTCTTCATGTTGCCATTACTTAAACAGATACTTTATAATAATAATAGGGAGCTTTTTTTTTTCTAAGTTTACTAAGCTCAATACAACTTATCATTTATTCGCTAAGATAAAAAAAAAACTGGATTACTAATCTAATATTGTCTCCGTTCGTCTCTTCAGTCATTAATTTTAAACAAAGCATATTGTAGTATACACTTAACAGACACTTTTCATTATTATCCGTGCTTTTTCCATTCCTAGAAGCTCTTTAGAAAAAAAATGCAAATATGAAACTATTAAAAATTGCAACTCGTTCTAATGAATATCTGTTTTAAGGGCAATATTGCAAAATTAATAGACATATAACAAATAATTGAATTCTTTTAGAAATGTATTATAAGTTATAAGCGTTACTATAAAAGGATGTCTATTTTTTGGGTCAAAAGTTTTAAAATTATGGTCTTATAAATAAAAAAGCCTCTATATATTTATCTGGAAAGGAAATATATACAAAATTTAATAAAGCAATATTTTGGTTATTTTTATGTTAAGTAATAAACATTAAATCATCTTCCCAATAAACTACAAAAAAAAGAACATAAGTCCTTTAAACAAGAATATCTATTAGTTATTTAGATTCTTAAAAGATATACATCTATTAAGGAAACGTATTATAAAAAAATATCTGATAAATTAGATATTTATTAATGTTACCATAAACATTTTTACATAATTATTTTATAAATTATATCTACTTAGTAGTGAACCCATAAAAAAAAATTTGGCTTTCAGGAACAATTATTCTCGACTAATGTCCTAACTTTATTGCTGGAGTTAAAACTCTTCAATAGGGAGTTAAAAGTTGCATTTAAGCTTTGTAATATAGCTTTAGGAGCTGGAAAACTAACTTCTTTGGAATACGACTATATAAAAAATTCTTTTTATTTACTATAGAGATAGTTATAATATAATAAGATGAAGAGTAGTTACAATAGTTAAAAAATGAAATTGGCGGAACCGTGATTATTTTAAGATAGTTTCTTATCTGATTTAGATACCTAATATTTAATAGTTAGCGTAGTATGAAGATTCCGTTATTATCAAAAGGTTTAACAAGTTAATAATCAGCGATTGCTCTCCAGTAATTAGAAACCTTCCACTAGAAAAATTATGCAAATATTAACTATCATATTATAACGTAACAATTGTTATGACTGGGTAGAAGAATAACTAGAGTAAATAATTATTGCCTATTCACATGGTATCTTAGATAATCTATAGTATTAAGACATTAAATTTATATATAAGTACTTACATTTGAAAATAGGGAAGCATTTATGTTTTCTTTATCAGCATTTTAAGTTTAAAATAGGTAATAATGTTACCTGGGATAACTTTCTTAGCAATTATACTAATGAACTTGGTAAAGTCCTCCAGTGTTAGTGGTAATAATGTAATATTTCTATAGAAATTGAGGGAGTAGATATTACTTAAGGGTTATATGCAGGTGCAGAACCAAACCTGCACGTATTAGTCTGCATACTAAAAATCCAATCCAGCGTATCTTAATTTATTTTCAACAAGCCGTTAAGAGTGAATTATCGGACGTTTTAGCTGATACCAATGAAATAATAACTGAAGTTAAAAACGACGGGTTTGCAATTATTATATTGTTGCTTTAATTTAATTTTGTCAACATTTTTTTACAGGGCCTCTTTTAAAAAAAACGGTAACAGAGCATTTAGTCTGCTTTCTTTTTGTGTTATCGTATAATTGGTTGTTGGTATTAATCTTTAGTATATTTCATGCCCTTAAACTGGGAGATTAAACCGTTTTTGAGGGACTAGGAGTTTTCTGTTTCTTCTTGTCTTATTGAATCTCTTTTTTTTTTTAAATCAGATGAATTACTAGAAAATAACTTATTACAGCGTTTACGTAGTTTCGAGAAAAGTAAGGTTGCTCCTATTTTCAGGTTTGCTAAAAGACGAAAACTTAAACTCTGGAATTGTTAAGTTACCTCACCAACCTTCAGATATAGTAATAGAATCGTGAAAAATGCTAGCTCCACTATATATCGCTGGGAGGACATGCTAGACGCCATCCAAATTATTTTGGGGTTTGACAAATATAAACTCTGGGATGGTAAGTATTTGTTAAGTTGTTCTAAGATCTTTATTATGACGAATGATTTTTTTATTATGCACAGGTGGCAGTAACGCTACTTATGGCCTTGTTAACATCGCTGCCTTTCTTGCCCAAGCTATGGCAGAGGGAATAAGTGCGAATACCTGTAACGAACTTAATTCTAGGCATCCACATGAAGCTGAAAGAAGTGGTACCTTAAATTATAAATTTCTAAGAACCGTAAAATTAAATTACTTTTAATTTAACTTTTTAGGTGGGGCAGCCTACCCAGCAGCAGCCGCTTGTGGCCAGGGTAAAGAATTATACCAGGACAAGGGTTGTACCGATGAGGACGGTGAGATTTCAATAGATCCTGTGAGCCACCTTCTCACTAAAAATTAATTGTTAACATCAGAAGACGCATCCTTGTCGTGTTTAGTCAATCCTAATATGATTCAAAGGGCTGTAATAACTCCTGGGTGGGCTGATGCTCCTCCTGGCTTTTTCTGTGCGCCGCGTATTCTTTTACCGCGTGCGCCGAAATGGGTTACTAATGGTCCCCAATGTAGTACTCATTCATAGAGATTTTCATAATTTTTACCTTAATTGATTCCTTTTCAATTAGGTGCGCCTTCTTCCCCAATTCGACCCCAGAATCTTACAAATTATATCGAGTATGTGAATAGAGGTGGACGGTGTAGAGACTACCGAGGAATCATTGCAGCCGGCTGGCTTTTTGATAACGGTGCAATATACCATAGTATTTTCAGTTATTTCTTTAATATACTAATTAAAATATAATTGAGGTTGTGAAAATAACCACTGCGCTGGACCAACAGGAAGGACCGACGTTGAAGGCTGCTGCTGGTGGGGGAGAGGTATTTCCATTGGCTGTTTAAAAACCAACAAATAATTTTTTATAAATTAATGTTCGATAGGAGTTTTGCTAACGAGCGGTGTTTGCATTCTGGGAAAATTAAATCATTATATGAAAAAAATTACAAATCGAGATGACTTGCATTTACCGAATTCTATAAAAGTTAAACCATTGACGAACTTAAGTGCTCTTTATTTACTTAACACTCAGCTTCCCGAGTACGATTTATGTGGAAATCCCGACGCTGTCTGCGATAAAAAGGTCGGGCCGTGGTTAAAGTGGCTGTTGGGTCTCTTCCATTACGTTAGTGAAGTTCAAAATTATTCTGGTGATACATCATTCTCTCCTTTTCGCTAAAGGACTAACCAAATCTCTTATAGGCGACTGGGACTACAAAGCTGCACTCGAGAACTGGGTTGACTCCGGGATGAAAGTTAAGGACACTCACTTCATTGATATGGTTTCAAGAGTTTTTAAAAGCGGTATATGCCTTTTCCAAAAAAAAAGAAATTAAAATAGTTAGTGAATTTTGTTAATTTCCCAGGATCCCCTTTCGGTTTTGCTAATGGTGCCCCTAAACGTTCCCGTAACTTTTTCGAAGTGCTCAAAATATTTGGACTTATTAAAAAGGGATAAGAGGGGAAAAGTCAGAAGTCTTTAATAGTTTATTAAAACACAGAAACTTAAAATTTTTATTATTTATAGAACTTTTGACAGAAGATAACTTAATTTTTTTAAAAGATTACGATTTAAGCCGACTAATAATTAGTTTATAGCATAACTACTTCATTTGAGTTATCTACTTTTATTAATTCCATTTTTGCTAAACCAAAAATTCTGGTCGACTAACAGCTATCACCTCCTTAATGTTATAATATTTTTGTTTATTTCCTTTTAAACATGAAGGCAGTATATATTAATATTATTTTCGACAAAAATTATATCTTTACACATACATTTATTAGAAGATTAATAAAAGTCAGATCTAATTTTTTAAAGAAAAATATATGAAGTAATTTATGAAGTATTATTAAATAATACACAGTTTCCTAGCATAAGATAATAAAGCTCGGGGGAAGAGCAGAGTTCTTAACATATATAGGGCCATCCGAAGCCATGTAATAACAAACAGGAATCTATCAGAACAAAAATAACTAGTACGAAAATTTAGAATATTTTTTCGTTAAAAACACTGCTCAGTTTCTTTATTTTTGCACACGGCAGTAACTATTTTTTATTTAAATTGTAAAAGTCAAGGCGGTTGGGCAAGATGGCCACTATACAACTTTATTGCGTACAGTGTAAAGCACTTATATGAGCTTATTTAATATTGAAGTGTTAGGTTAGATACTCCATTTTAGGATGACCTTCGAACATATTATTTGTAACTATTTAATATGATTTATACAAAAAAACAAATGTTATGTACACCATATGCGCCAAGCAAATGCAAAAATTTACGGGCAGCTCTATACTTAGCGTGTTTACTGAAACCTCAATTCTTTAACCACTTGCTGTTAGAGAGCTTTCCATTGACACATTGTACAACTGAGAAACAAATGATTTCTCTCAATATTTTCTATTCCGAAATCACAACAACAATGAAAAGCGATAATTCGGTATTGGCGGATATATCGGTTGCAGATAATTTAAATTAACAAGTATTCTATAAATTCCTATGTTTCCATTAAGTAACACAGGGCGAGCTACTATTTAGAAAAAAAAGTTCTGATGTTTAAATTGATAAAGAAAAATATCTCATTTATGAATTCAAGGATAGTAAAATTGTGACTTGTATAGCAAACTACAAACTTATTAAAGAACCTACTTATTAACGGGGTTGCGGCCCAAAATAACCATCCCGCAACACGCAACCTCAATCAACTGCAATTTTTTATGAAGAATTAATTAGAGTAAGCAAACTGATTAGCAAGTTGCCACAGATTGAACAAATATATTCAGTAAAGAAGGTGACGGAGGTCTATACTCGCGTAATTGCTTAACGTAACTGTAACGAAATTATTGTATGTTGTTGAGAAATTTTGTCCGAATGACGATCGAGCTGCAGGTTAACAAAAATTTAAAAGATTTTTGAGTTTTGAACTTCTATCAACTCATGGCCTAGGTTATGTTAGTGCAATCTTAAGCGAAAAAATTTTCACTTTTTTAAGCGGAGAACAATCTTATCGGTTATAATCATGAAGTGAGATATTGTAAAGTTTGCAGGAGGAAAACTTTCTTTTTTTATAAATGTTAAGAAAACACTATTTAAATAGGGGTTTCCAAAATTATTTATTTTGTTTGACAAATAAACAATTTTTTTATTTTTAATAATAATATTTTAAAAACTCATCCCAGTTATATCTTAAATATTGCTTTCGTATTTACTATGCACTAAAAGATTAATTGGGTTATATCTACAAAGTAAAAACATAGCCATTATTGTTAGGGGGAGTAGAAAAGAGTTAAATAAATAATAATTTCCAGGAGAATTTAAAATACTCAAGCTCAGGTCTATGCAGTAAAATCGTACTTTAAAAAAAAATTCTCGAACATCAACAATTCTCACAGGAAAGCTTTAGTAGGGAGAAGCCTTTCGTAACACTATACGACTGTTAAGGTATGATCTAAAGAGCAATTCTTATTATACAAAGGGATTGCAGTGACTGCCGTGGAGAGCAAAAATATATAGTAGGTGACAGTGTATCGTGCTTATCTCAAGTTATACAATGGATAAAGTAACCAGCTCGCTGCTTTTGCTTGAGGGTGTCGGCTAAATCATTTGACTGCATTTTAACGATTGACAACCGCTGAGGAAGGACATCCTGTTTTTTGGCTCATTACGAAGCTTATCGTGCTGTGGCTAGAAAGCTTACTGGATAGCTAGGGCAGCTCACATAAGCTGAACATTTTTAACAGGTTATATACGTAAAACTATCATACCGTGCTCGAGAGCTGTCATCATAGTTCTCGGTTAAGAGCATTGACACGCATACTCATGATCTTTGAATACGTAAAACCGTCAACCGGGATCGAGAGTTGTCATCGAAGCTCAACGGTAAAAAGTGTTCATGCGCGTAGTCAAGCGCGTGAGTTCAGTACCCCCGGCGCAAATCCTTTTTATGGTTTTTGATGGTAGCATGTACAAACATTGCCCTCGTAATTCTAAAATATTTTCTTTGCTTTGTGGATCTACACCTAATGAAATGCAAGCGCAATAGTTCTGATAATTCATTGTTTTCGGAGTACGCGATGCAATGTTAATGTTTTCATGTACAAAACGGTGCTTGTTATACATAAATTTATTTTAATAAGCTCGTCCCATTTTTCTTTTACAATAATTTTAAACTTGGAAGTTAGCGCAGGTAGTATCAAGGAAGTCTCTTAAAATAAGGGGAGTGTCGAAGGCATAAAAGCTTATAATGCACTATTAATTTCTTTTTAAGTTATTAATTTAGCCAATGAGCTACTAAAAGGTCTCAATTTATTAAGCAACATAGTTTATAGTATAGCTAAGCGCAAAGGCTTTTATCCAGATTTTAGTCAGTATTTTTTTTGTAATTACTTCTTAAAATTTTTTTTCTCCAGTAAATATACAAAAGAAACAAAGATATGTCAGTGTATATATAAAACTGTTCCCTTTATAGATTGAGGAAAGTTAATAATAATAGCGATATATAATATGTGAATGCAGGTTATAGTTTATAAAGGAGTCTTAGTTATATTATTGTAAAATACAAAAGTCAGAGTAAATATTAAACTGATACCTATATATATTGCGGTAAGTAAATAATAATAATACTATATTTAATAAATGAAAGCTAGATATAGATTATAGAGGTATAATACTTGAGTTATTAAATTTATAAAAGATAATTCACCAATAAAAAGTAAAGTGGGTGAATATAATAATAATAAAACTATGATTGGCACGCAAAGGATGTTGACAAGTTATGAAAAGATTTAATACTATAACCATATAACTGCGTTTTTGTAAATATAGTAATAATAAAACTATGATTGTAACGCAAAGAAATGTTAACAAGTTATGAAAAGATTTGATATAAAAAACATATATTATGTGTTTTTGTAAATATATTAATAATAAAACTATGATTGTAACGCAAAAAAAGTTTAAGTTATGATAGATTTATACTATAACTATATAACCATATGATTATTAGTTTACAAGATCTCGAAATAAATTTATAAATGTTTGACAAGCCAAAATAGCCATAAAGTACATAATTGAAAAATTGATAATTACTTTTATTAGTGTCAATGCTGAGAATTAATTTCTTTATAAAATTTTTATACTGCGTTTTAAGTAAAAAGAAATCTTACAGCTTAAATATTTTTTCGTACACATTTATTGCATGATACGGTTTTCCTAAATTTTCGTTTTGTTTTTTAATAACATATTCCGACTATAAATAAAGGTTTCGCGGAGGTTTGAATATTTGCTACTTTAACTCTAACTGGAGTTATTTATTATTTACACCTGTGCTAGGTTAAAGTTTTTCGTTAATATCACTGGTTTTTATAAGAGGTTTGCTTTTAAATTTTTTTAATTAAATTATCTTGCTCACTTATTTTTTTTGCATTTTATTTATAAAAAATCTTATATAAAATAACAATAATCAAAAGCCCCACCATAGCCTTTACAATGTGCTTCCTTTCGAAAAAAATTTATTTCCCCCTCCTCTTTTTATTCACTCTTTAGGTAACTCAATGATAATTATGTAAATATTACGTTTTGCCAACGGGGAGATAGCTAAATTACTCGCTTAATCTATTTTTTTTTGACTCTGTGCCCATACAAAAATTCTTATATCCCTCTTAAAAATACAAAGTTATAAATTTGAGGAAAGCAAAAGTCTAAGACGTAAAACGAGTTTCTTAAAAATTATTTAGGAAGATTGCCCCTGCTTATTAAATATAAAGTTAAAAGGATTTCCAACATTCAAATAAAGTCACCACTTCCTTGGGACAAAGGTTTTAATAAGTTGAAATCTATAACTTCTTAATTCGTTAAATGAGAACCTGTTCATATAAATTAATTATTTGACAATGTTCCTGATATTACTTGTGATATAGTCATATAGTAAATATTTAAAATTACTATTCTAATATTAGTGTTAATATTACATATTATTAATATTACTACAACTAATAGTAAATATTGGTGGTAAATAGCAAAATATCGTCTATATAATATATATATGATTTTTCGATTACCAATGCGATACTGGTACGAATAGTAACTTCATAATACTAAGCAACTTCATTATTAAAAACGCAACGCTTTTATCTGAGACCACTATTTTCTTTCGTTATCTTTTGTCTATTTTTTAAAAAATGTAAACCACTCTTTGCAAATAAGTATTATAACCAAAAACCTTTTTAATATACAACGGTCGAAAGCTAACCTAGGGGGATTTAAAGAAGTGCTTAGTATAAAAGGGCTACTTCTAAGCTAGGTTGGTGTTACTTTGAAAGCAAAGTATAAATAGAATTTTTCTCAAGATTTTAAAACCCATATGTACTTTATAAATATGTTATTGCCTCGTCGAAGAGATTTCAATTGTTAGAGTATTTATTTATCGTCGAAGTGTCTTTAATTCTAGCTTTTACAAAAGTTTATCTTTACAGCTGTAATTTACTTTTGTAAGTACTAATTTAAAAAAATACTTGAAGCGAGCAAAATAATGAAAGTTTTTGCATAAAATTGATTCTTGCGAAAAAGAATATTATAAGTAATAAATTTTAAGTAAAAATAGAAAGGTAATACGACCTGAAAGAGGCACTAAACGTTTCGCTACAATAGAGTTATTAAAAATCTTAGGCTCTTTTTAAGTATAACAAAGACAAACAGGCTAGCTAGCTAACTCTTATAAAAAGAGAAGAGCTTAAATTGCTAATGGAACTTTAAATTTTTTAGTATAAAATTCTAAATAAATTTTACGAGCAAATTTGAAGATCTCGATAACTCTACTCTATTTAACAGACCTTTTCTTAAAAATGCCCTCGGTAGTGTATAAATAAAGCTTTATAAAATAATATTAACTAGAAAGAAGTGAAAGGGAAGTGGGGGTGGGGGGGGGTAAATTGGGCCAAAAAAAAAGCTAAAAATTGGTTACAACGGTGCTAACTAATTTTAACGCGCCAGAAGGTAACCTTATAAAGTACGAGGCACGTAAAAAAACAGAATAAGTATAGAAAACAAACAAGACAAATGGACTAGAAAATAAACCAGAACGGAACCTCGTAGCAAGAAAAGGGCACCCAAATCATGAAGAAAATAAACATATCGTGGGTTACTCCCTGCACGTGTAGAACGGTGAATATATTTTTAAAAAAGAGGGACAAAAATAATAAGTAGCTACGTATACTATTCAGAGGTTAAAAGGGAGCGGAACGTAGGAATGATAAAGCCGGGATTTACACTAACAATGCACTAAAATATTTAATAAAATTCATTATTTAATTCTATCTTATTAATCGAAGGCGTTTTGTAAGTAATGAGTTAAGTAATTGGGAGTACTTGTATAATATAAAACGAAAAAACAATACCGATTTGGCCTTTACAATAGAGTAACAAAAAGTAATAAGATCGAAATTACCCTATGAGGTCAGCGCTATAAGTACAAGTTGTAACATTTTTAAAGGTCTGACGCTTTCCTCGTGGACAATTAAAATTCGTATATATATGTCTGTTTCAATTCTCTATAGCAGATTTGATCTAGGTACTAGAGTTCGAACAGTGAACCTTAACATGTTAAATACGTAAAACCATCATACCAGTCCGAGCGTTGTTCTCGTAGCTTAATGGTTAAGAGCATTGACGCGCAGATGCAATGCCGTGGATCAATTCCCACTTGTTTTAAATAGTGCGTGGGTTAACCTCGCCTTCGTAAATTCCAGTTAACTATTTGTCGCGAGGGCTAGTAATTTATAGAAATGCTAATGGGTAATTATACAATGTTGACTTGAAGCTGCGCGGCTATATTTCTTATAATATTAGTAACTCCCTCTAATAACAGGAACCTGTTACCATAGCAAAGAGCCCCATATTTAAAGAAAAATTGTGTAATAAAGGGAATTATATTAAAAAAACAGTAAGCTGTATAATAAGATCCTTAAAATAGTTTCTCATAGACATATCACATCCCAATAGGGGCTTTTAGTTAACTAAAGTGTTATCAGATGAAGTCAATTTATTTTTATTTGTTACATATGTTACGCGTAATACTTTCATTCGGCAACTCATACATATACATTATATATACAATAACAAAGTGTCATGAAAATTACGCTCAAAATAAAACTTAAGGTCCACTATTTTATTTAATTTTTGACGGATTTTTTTTAATTGTAACTTAAAATTAAAAAGAACCCATAATTTTTTTTAAGTTCGCTAGTGACATTTTTAAGCTAAAACATAAAATAAACAGTACTTTATCTAACCTGCGCTCACAACGACATAAACAAATAACGGACACATTACCCCGAAAATGACCAAATAGGAAGCACGTGTGAAAAGGTGCACATATTCTATATTTTAGAGTCCTTCTATTTCATAATTCAAGCTCTTAAGATTTTTTTTTTAATTAGGAGAGTTTAAATGTGTCAAAATGTCAGACTAGTACTAACTTCAATTCCGGTGTTAGCGCTGATTGTTTAACACAATTTTATCCATCTCTTTATACTTAATTTGCTTGTAGACGTTAAGGAGGATTTTTAGAGGGCTGTTATATCTCAATAACCACGGAAACTGTAATATTATAGTTTTTTTAAAATATAGGAAGTGCTTCCTTTAGTAGACTAGTCTAACCTAAACATTATCTAGCACTAACATCAACATTAGAGTCACCTCTTCTAACATCGTTATATAGGTATAAGATACGTATTGTAAAAATTGTTTACCTTACCGTTAATAGAAAATGGTTGTGGTACATTATTAGTTTATATACCCCTAGTTTACATGGTTTTATAATTTAAAATTAGCCCAACTTACCTATTATGGAAATAATAGTTTATATATCGCATATAGGTTTGGTCAGTACCATCTTTAAAAAAAATTTTTAATTTCTGCATCTTAACCTTTTAAACTTAGATGAAAACTAGATAAAAAAAATTAATATGAAAAAAAGAACAATTTTCATATTAAGGTAGTTAGCTTTAAATAATTGTGTAACGCCACTATATAGGTAAAGAAAAGCTACATAACTCGCACAAGAATGGTCGAAATAAAAATCAAACGAGAAGACACTTTAAAATGCCAGCACATTTCAGCTTAGGTCATATATATTAGATCATTGCCGAGAAATCGTAAAATAATCTATTTCGTTTTCCAAAAAGCTCGTTTCTTTAAATTTTACTTTAACTTACAATACATGGTCTCATGCTCTAAAAAACTTTTAAACGCCTTAAAGAAGAGCAGATTTCATGCAAAAAAATTTACTAGCTTAATGAATATATATGTTTTATAAATATTAACTCTTGGTTGTTCAATATCTATAAAAATTTTAAGCTACAATTAGAATATTACAAATGCTGCGATCAATTTGTGTTTAAAAATATTATAAAAGATTTTTTATTTTAATGAATATTCTTGTGCTTAAAGTCTTAAGGGTAGTACAATAATATTAAGATGAATATGTTTCATCTTATTCTGAGAGAAATTTTAAAATCGTAATCCATTGGTAAATCCTTTTAAATGAGCAAATAAAGAAATAGTTTTCAGTGGTATGCGTTTTGCCGGATAAAATTTAAAATTTTTTTAATCAAGATCATTTGTAGTAATATCTTTCATTATTATGGGATAATTATTTAAGTATTTCTAAAAGAATTTGTGTAATAACTAAAACCTTACATGCTAAAGGACATGTGAAATGTATATCTCACATTTATAAAGTTTATTACATATATTTATCCTTTTAGCACAATATATATATATATGTTAAGATTTTACACCTTTACAGCATTTTATTTTTAAAAAACAGCTATGTTAATTTTATTTTTGGCCTCAATCTTAATAACGAGGGCATTAGCAGTACCAATAAATAAACCTGATGAGTATCGCTCAAAAATATCATGTTACGGTAAACCAAGATTTTCTTCCTCAACCGAGATAAACAAAGATTGTCAAATAATAAAAAGATTTGATTCAGAAATTGGTAATTATAAAAACTTACCTCTTTCTAAACCGCCAAAATCTGTCTTACAAACACGTTGCGCTACTTCACAGGGTAAGAATGACAATTGGTGCAAGCAAAGCGAACCTCAGCTTGAAGGCGATGTGCTTTTACCTTTTTAAATATCTACTTGCGAGTATTAGAACTTTATTTGTTCAAAACTCGATATAATCATTTAGTATGTTGTGATTAGTATTAATAAATATCATGGAAAACTTAAATTGTTATATATTAAAAGTCGTGTGCTACCCTTGCAGGGCGCAACCTTTCTTTTTATTATTATGATAATTTTGAAGCTTATACTTTTTATAAAGCAGCAATCTCAGAAAGTAAATTCATGGTATTTTAAAATAGTAACTTTACAGCTCAGTTTAATTAATAGTTCGATTCCTATTAACGGTTCTAGGTTAAATTCAAGATTACCATAGAATTCATATACTAACATCAGAGCATGTAATAGAAAGCACAACAATTTAAGTAAGTCATGTCTCAACTAATAATTACGAAATCAGCACATCAGAGGTGCCGGCAAACTTATTTTTTAAAGATATAAACCTAACTTAAGTTGACGTTAATTAACACGTAATAAACATATTAATTCTATATAGTTTTAATAAAATATTGGTTTAAAATTCCCCTTCTTAGAGTAGATGAATATACTCTTCGTTCTACAAAAGAAATTCTGCGTGCATTTTTACAAGGTTTTTATGCACTAGCGTGTGGTCATCCTGTTAGCAGAATAATCGTATTAGCTCTTTAACAAGATTTCCTTTTTTAGTAATCCAGGAATTTACGTTTCAAAATAGGTTAAACGATATTCGTAAAAATTGGTTAAAATCTATGTATTTAATTATTATGCCAAAGATCTGCATCCTACTCCCACTTCTAGGTGAGCAATAAAAATCTAATTATTACGCTTTAAAAACTATTTAAGAAAGAGAAGTTTACCAAGAGTTGTAAATCTTTGTACAATATGCAAATATGAAATCAATTTGTGTTTGCAAGTACTTTAAAATATAGTATATTAGTAACTTAAACTGACCTTTTGCCTTTGTATAGATAATTTTGTGCAATTAATAGAGCTAGTAAACCTGTTTTTCTCTTTACCTTTTTTAAATTTTTTGTTAACTTGCTGCAAGCTTAAGTTGGGCCAGAGTAAACCTTCCTTTGGATCGTATTTAATAGCACCTATGGTTATGAGAAGGAATAGTACTAACGAAAAATAAAATTATCTAAGTATCGTTAAGGTGTGAGATGTTTATAATTTCCATCTATATGTTGATATAATTTTTTTAACGTAAGAGCAGTTACCCAGCAATAACTACATTATATACGCCTAATTTTATTTTCGTTTCTTTCTATTTTTGTTGGAGGTTCTAACATTTAACGTCACACCCACATTTGTAATTTAACTGAAATAGTTTTTGTAAAAGTAACACCCCACACGCCATTTAAGCACAAAATATAATATAGCGTTATTACTTATATTGAACCGAAATGGAAACATTATCTAAACATTTTCAATAGCTTAAATTCAGTTGCAAGGGGCTTTAGAGTTCTTCCTAAACTAATTTATTTTACAACAATAAAAGAATTTCATACTGTTCTATATAAGATAAGTTACTGGTTAGATCTATAACGTTATTAGGGCTTTCTCTTTTGTGCGTCCTGGCCTGTTCTTTAAATGACTGGCTCGGCGAGCTATTCTTTACTTAATTTCTATATATAATTAACATTTCTTAAAGAGTAATTAATTTAATGCTTTTGGGAAAACTTAAATTATGTAATTCTTTAACAAGAAGCCCGTCAAGCTCCTTTAGTCAATATGTAGTACCACCGTGTCTTATGGACCTGTAGTGTATTTAAGTTCTGTTTTTAGCAATAGGACTTACACTGCAAGGATAAGAAGAAAAGTTTGTAGCTTTATATAATTAAAGGCTGGCGCCCTTTAAGACTGTATCCTATATAAACCAACAGTACTAAGTCTCTTCAATTTTAATAAATCGATACCACCAATAGTTTTTGAATTTTATTTTCACTTACCCTTTCCTTTAAACACATGTGAGCTTACTTTAAATTAGTTAACCTTAGCACGCTTAAATTTTTCAAAAAAGCATAAAAGTTATTAAGGTTTTCCTTACTAAAGGCTAATTACTGCCCTGTGCCAAACTTGCAGTCGAACTCAACTAACTGTAAAAAGAAAATTAAAAATATTTAAATAAAAAAAATATGCCAAAATAATATGATAACATCAAAATATAATAAAGCGTGCCCACTGTGTTTATAGTAAAAGCATGGTGGAATTTATACTAAGCAAACGGTATGAAACCAATCAAAATTAGTTTTATCAACAAATAAATTCCTTTTTTAGAATGATTAATTTTTATAGAAATTAATGTTATACTAAATTAAACGGTTTAAAGTAATAATTGTAAAGGATCCCAGTTCATTTTTAACGCAAATTACCATTTTTAGGCGATTTTATGATTATTATTATTGATTATTTCATTGCTTGGTTGTTAGAATATAATGAAGGTTCACGAAAAAAAACTGGCAGTGGTGTTAATTTTTTTTAGTGACTTTTTTGATTTTAACACATCTGTACATTATGGATATATATATACATTTGTTTACAATTACTTTTAAAAGGCTTAAAGATTTAGATACCGGTCAGTAATGGTTTAAATACCCTAATACTAATATGATAACATTATATGAAGACTTTTAAAAAGGACTATTTGTTAGTTGCTTACTTCTCCCTATATATACTAAAAGTTCAGATACTGCCGACCAATAAACTTCGAAATCTCGGCCAATGAGCCTTCTTTCTTGTAATTATTTTACTTAAAAGTTTTTTGGATTCTACAAGAATTAATTTTTCTCATTTAATAATCTTGTTTGCTGTTGCCATTCTATATTTGGCAATTTTAATTGTATTTTTTGTTTTAGTGTTTTTTGTAGCGGCTTAAATTTATATTTTATCAGATGTAAATTTAAAGTTTATAATTTAATTTTGTAGTTTTTTTTTTTTCTTCTTAAAATGAAAGAAATCGGATTTGATATTGCCTACAAGTCAAGGTCTGGCCTCGTTAAATGTCGGAAAGTTTGCAGAACTGTATATATTGAAAAAGAGTATTTTTAATTCGATGCGTATGTGGTCTGCCTAGTTTTATATAACAAACTTTGGTAACCCTTAATAGAGCAAAACTTAACAAAAATAACATTATGGTTGGATGCCAATAACCTGTAGGTTTCCGCTACTCGCAAGTATAGGAATCCAAACACAAAAATTGTAAGCTATGAAACCCCTTTAAGCTGTTTATATAATAAGGTATGAAAAATAGCTCTAAGAAGCAGTAGTACGGTTTATTAATTTATGAAATTACCTTTTTTAATATCATGTTTAAGCGAGAAGGAACAATACCAAAATTTTCATCTTCTAGGTTGTAAAAGTAGCTCCAGCTTTATTGTTACATATTGCTGGTAAAAACCAGTGAACAATTATAATATGGCTCTTTAAAAGAGTAAAGGACAGAATTCTTATAAGGGCCAATCACTCAGTCCCACCCTAAAGTTCAAATTTTTGTAACTCTGATAATTTTTAGTTGTCTAAAATAAAAATGTAAAAAAGGTTTAGTTGATTTGAAAAAAAGTTATTTCTTTGGACGTAAACAAAAAGTTGGCCAAAGATTTATCATCACACTTTTAATTATAAATTATAATTCTTGAATTTTATGATAAAAAATGATCAGTATATACTCAACAAATTCGATGGAAACAGGATCAACTGAAAATTTTTTTTAGTATTTAAAAAAGAATTAATATCCCCTCTTTACATCGTAACATAGTTTTTACAGTTTTTAGCTTGTTGCAAGGTCAAAGAAGGCATTGTCAATCTGATGTTTTCAAGTTAAATTAATTTACGGTAGTTCATTTTTCCATATGAAGTAGGGTAACATACTATTTGAATTGCTTAGACCTAACTTTATTAAAACCAAGCAAAAAATTGGTTTAAGTAACAATGTAGTTTCAGCTTTTAGATAGCTTTATAACTACCGGCGTTAAGCTTGTAGAGCTAATGGAAAGCAAAAATATATAAACTCATTTACAGAGCACAGACCTTTTTTTTGTCTAGGTCTTCCCCCATTGTACTAACCTTTTTTGTGCATAATAGTATAGTAGGGCAGTTAAGTAAATATATATTTTACTATACTTTAATCAGTCACTATCTGGTGTTAACACTAAGAAATAATAGATATTTCTATCTTTTTCCTGAGTTTTGCTTTGAGGGCTAAATTTTTGGCTTAGGAAGTGTTGTTTCTTTAATGATAAATAAATTATTATCCTATATAATATAGTGCCATCTTATTCACATTATTTTTAACAACTTAAAAAAAAATAAGATAATACGAACTAATTATTTTAATAAACTACCGTCTGGGTTTCAAAGCATTAGTAAATTAATTAAGTTAAACTCCAAAGCTAGTGCTTATTAGTCTTCTCCGCGCACGCCTAGCAGAGGTAATAGCTTGCAAAGACTTAAAGTTAAATAGTCGAAGCTTTGCATTATATAGGATACATATGAAAAAAAATATGAATGGTTTTTTGAGTATGTATATAAAGTAATATTGTTTTGATACACTTTTTGTAAACTTTTATTCCTTTTTATTAGAGGTCTAAAAAATTAATTTTTTTTAATTATTGCTCACGTGCACCCGTGCGCCTTACCTTTTTTAAAATTGGACCCTGCGAGCCTCCCAAACTTTCTCATATAACGATCCCTATTCTTAAAGGTCATTTATTAGCCATAAGAGCTGCGCCACACATTTTTAAAAGTTATACTTAAAAGAAAAAAATATAAGCTTTTATGCAAAATAACGTGTCTTGAACTGAATTTTAATGCTTTCCTACTGCATTTTAGAAAAGTTTTAAAGCTTAAAAGTTCAAAAAGGTAAGCCAAGTACACTGCCATTTCTATAAGGCAGAGTAAGATCACTTTTCCATCTAAAAATTATATATATAATAATCTCCCCTTATAAAAGTTCTAAATAATTAGAAATTTACAACGATCTAGGACCCAGTCTAAATTTGAACGCTTAGTAACTACCCTTTCTACCGATTAATTTTTCTTTTTTATTACTAATTATTATTTACTTATACATTTTAAAATATATAAGCCTATCCCGTGCCGGCAACCTTGGAGTACTGGAACTATCATTGTAGGCTAAAAACTCCGCTTTAATTTTGAGGATGCATTTGGAAACCTATGGATAACGTAAGATACAATAACATAGTTAAATACGTTAGTAAGTTTAGAATTTATGATACCAAAGTCTTAGTTACAGTAAAAACGTCTCAAAAAACGGGGTTTATTAGTGTTCTGCTTTGTAGAATAGTATGCAGGCGGAATTTATTACACTCACATTTTCCACTTTTACAAAGGAGAGCACTGAACTAGGTGCATACGTCATAAAAATTATAAAAATTTAGATATAAACAAATTTAACAAGCTATTATGTTAAACTCATTAATTAAGAAATAGTGAGTATACTCCTTTCTAGCTTTTCCTTTAATATTTGTTAGAAGTAACTTTAAATCAAATAGACTATATATTATAAGTCAGCCCTACTTTTCTTTCTAGCTGACTGCTGATAATTATTGACCAATTACTATATGCAAGTCGCAATTAGTTGTTAATCGCATTTTTGTTTTTTAAATAAATTTAAATTTTATAAAATCCACTTTTAATTCAAATGTTAATTTTCTGTGTATAATTCTACATATAAAGAAGATATTATATTATAAAAAAATTTTGCGAAACTTTTCACTTTTATAATTTCTTTAAAAATACTTTTAAAGGCGTGAGAGCAAGAAAATTTTATTAAATATTTGCGTTTTTTCTTTAAAAATGGATATATAAAGAACCTCAAACGATTCCCCTTATATATAATTTTTTTCTTAACACTTCTCTTTAGTTATAATGGATTCCTTTTTTCGCTTATGGTTTCTAATAATATAGTTCAATTTTATTATATATAAAAACCTTCCGAATCTTTTATTTTTTGACAGCATTATGACCTCGATTTTTTGCCTTAAGTGAGTAGTTGAGTTTTGGAAATTAATAGCACGAAAATTTAGCCCTTTTTGGTAAGTAGCCGTCTTAATCATTGAAAAATTAAATATTATATCTGAAGAAAACATTCTACTTAACCTGAATAAAACTGTCAATCCCTACGAAACTGAGTAAGTAATCGCAGTATATGCCAAAGAGCTCAATGAGGTGGTGGGTCATTGTACCATAGAAGAGAGACCAGTTTATTCTTTTTAATAAATGACTGGGATAGGAAAAAGGACACACCACTCTCAATTGATAAACCCGGACAACCTTTATATTAAAATTTGATATAG
Source organism: Zophobas morio (assembly GCF_036711695.1). NCBI lineage: Eukaryota > Metazoa > Arthropoda > Insecta > Coleoptera > Tenebrionidae > Zophobas > Zophobas morio. Next base: position 88,967 of record NW_026972524.1, read on the forward strand.
ATAAGAATCCTTCCATGTGGAGCTTTCTACATACCAACACAATGGTCTGCCAAAGCGTCCCATTCTCGAATATATAGAGCCTAATCTTTTTATTAGCCGATAATTTGAAGGCGTAACTAAACAAACTGGGTGATGTATACAATTTATAGATTAAACATCACAATAATTAGCAGTAATAATAAAACCATTATTAAATTAGCAGCCTGCCTTAACACGACTAACATCGTTAAATATATTATACGAACATTTTTATATATAAAAACAATGGCGACAAAGGTCTTTAGCACGGTTTTACAATTAGATGTGAAATAGGCATTATAGGTTAATAAGAAGAATTAAAAAAGCCATTAACAAATTTAGCGAATTTTATTATAGTAAGCGCTTAAATTTTAATTATTTAAACTTTCTAGAAAGATTTTAAACAAATGTGTATAATATATTTTGCTTTATCCGGACCTCTTTCTCATAAAAGTATCAGATGTAAAACTTAATAGTCTACTTGGTCGTGTTAATTAACATGGAAGCGAAATAGTAAAAAGCAAAAATGGGTGTCAGCCTAAAGAATTGTTCAATTCTATAGTAAATATTCTTATAAGCAAAAGTATTCTGGATGACATGCATACTTGAATAATACTACATAATCAAACTAGGTGAAAAAACGGCAATTATAACAAAATATGATAAAAACCAATTTTTGGACCTATACTAGTAAAATTTCACTATTACAGTACGTAATACTTCCTCTGGTCTCTACTAAAATGTGTACAAAGGAGAGTTCTGTTGAACTTTACTATTATAATAATGCACCTACACATTTAATTTAGTGACCGGGATATACTAAAAATTATTCAGTACACAGACATTTTAATAATTTCACTAACTCAACGCCGCTATTGTACGCGAAAGTAGGCCACTCTCCAACCACACGATGATAAAAAAAATTTAAGCTGCGTCACTGGCTAGTATATATACGCGGATACGCGGTTATCTAACTTAGCTCACAAATTGTATCCGCTTACTAACTACACAACCTATTTAAGTTCAAACAGAGGAATATTTTCATATTTAAAAATATGCCCCTCTTTTTGAAATTAGGCTTTCTGTTGATATTATTAAGTACTAGGTGCAACATTAAACTTAAAAATTTTTCGGAGCGCAGTAAACATGGAAGGAGAACTATACTGTAAAATTAGTAAAACTTGTTACGACTCTTCTTTTGTGTACTATACTCATCTAAGTTAACTGTAACAGTATACAAATATAATAAACTTTTATAACTTCCAATAAAGATCTAATCTTCAATAAGTGCAAACATCGAAATAATAGTGCGGAGAAGCTTATCTTTGATACAGGTGTTTTGCAAACCTTTATCGTACAAAAGTGTATTTAATGTAATAATTAATACCAATTACTAGCAAATTTTAGAATATTTATAATTAACAAAATAGTACTATTACATAGAAAGCCGTTCCTCGGGATTTCGCAAGTAGCGGGGTGGCCTCGCCCTATCAATAGTAGATTACTCTTCTGCTATAACTATCTCCCATTAATCTACGAAGGCCTAGCAGATTTAAAGAGAAAGCACTAACATTTTAGCATAAATCCCAACCAACTCTTCATGTTTGACTTAAAGAATTTAAGGTTATAAACACTCAAGCCAAGATAGAGAAGTAAGCTAATTAAAGTTGCCTGAAATCCGTGCAAAGAATAAAGTAAGCCTTTAAAATCAAATTAGGACCCCCGTAGTCTTACTCGTAGCTTATTCTTTTAGCTACCTAGTAACGTTGTTCTAGCCTCTTAGCCATGAAAAGGTGTAAACTGGATGCTGTCTGAGGAAAGTAATGATTAACTAGTTTAAGCAGCCTTAATACCACGACTACTGCTACTCCCATTATCTCTCTTCATTAGCTTTTAAAATTGAGTGAAGTAATTATAAATAACCCAAGGAAGTATTAGCAAGATACCTGTATATGTTAATAAATATATAAAGTAAATGTAAGATAAAAGATATTTAAAATAGTGTTAGTAACTAAGAAGGAAAATCTAGAGTAAGTACTAGTACGGACCACTATTTTATTCTTTTAGCCTAGTGTGTAAACTTATATTATTTTATCTTATTGACTTTAACTACAAAACTTCTTTACTATTATATTTACATTAAGAACTATGATAAAGTGTGCCCTAATTCGGATAATACTAATAATACAGGCCACTAAAAAGCTAAACGGAAAGCTTCAAAAAAGAAGCGAATAACGACGCCTAATACTAAAGTACTTAGCTTAAATTTTTTTTTGATAAAATTTATTAGAAAATAAAAGTATGCCTGTAAAGTTAAATAGCTGAAACTATTTTAGTACAAAACAAAATATTAAAGAAACTATACAAATAGTAACAAATTTTCAAGGAGGCTAATTTTAGGATAAACAAAAATGAGCACTTTTTTAATTTTGGTTTGTGTTTCTTAAATTTTTTAGAAAACTATTTTTTCTTTAAATGTAATTCACCTAGGCATGCTCTAACCCCTACCGCTAATATTTTTATCAGTCAGTTAGCTTATAATTCTCCTTGGACCTAACAGATTTAACTAATTAATTTGAAAAATTGAACTTTTATTAGTAAAATATTTACTTTTAAGGAACATTGATAGTTGTAAGAACATTAGTTTTTGCCTTGGTCATGAGTTGTGACAAATTTTATAAAATAAATGATTATTTTTAAATCTTTATTGAGCTATTCGTGTTATGAACATTTGTCTTACCACCTTTGCTTGTGCGAACAAGGGGCTTGCACGACAAAATGTCCAGTAAGATTAACAATAATAGGAATTTTAACTCTCAAGCTTTTCTGTAGTTATTAAGTGTAAAAGAAGAGAACATTAACAATCTTTCTAGGGTTCTTCATTTATTTAAATTACTCTCCATATAGTAAACTTAAATACCTTGATCTCTTTATATCACTTAAATTGCTATCACATTTAAAACTTTGATTTTAATAAATAAAAGTTACAAAAATCATGAGCATTGTAACATCTAGTAGAACTACTCTAAAGCCTTTTTAAAATTTTATAGTTCATTATAGCTATTAGATAATAGTGTAGATAAGCTAATTATGGGTTTGACACTAGATTAGCGCCTAATAGCTACTTGTGCGATTATTTTAAAAAACACACTCTTAATATTTAGATTAAAATTATATATATTTCATAAATTAATAATTTTATCCGTCTCATTTCATTGGCTTTCATAATTACGTCAAAAAACGAATAAAATAATTTTAGAAAAAAAATTCGGTGAAATTTAAAAAAATTACTATCCCCCCGAATTCCTCTAGTTAAAGTTTTTAGCATGAAAAAACCTAGAGAAGTTCTCTTTCAAAATGCTATCTGGTTAATTCTTAAAAAGTGCTTGCACCCCTAAATGATGCAGATGAGATCGAGATAAAGTTAATTATTAAACTAAACTAAATTGTAAAAAATTGTTAATATTTAATTCTATATAATTCTATAAAATAATTTTATAATCCAAAAAAATAAAACAGAATACGATAGTATTGTTTACCAGGATAGTATATATAATGCTACAGGTTATCTGGATGCACCCACTTATAAACAGTACCAGCTAAAAACTCTATTTTGTACCTCTAGCAAAGAGCACCGAATTTCAAGGCGCATCGAAAGAGGGTTAATACTATTTACTATAAACATATACAGCGTTTTTGTCTCGTATTTTTATTTTTAATTATCTTTCATTTTTTTATACAATCACCACTTATAATGAATGAGCAGTTTTATCATCTTTCTTCAAAAAAAATACCTTTTATATTTAAACTGTAAATTAAAAATTACTAATAACGAGAAACACTTTTTACACAAATAAACAAAATTTTTTAGTAATAAAAACAAGAATTAAAAAATGATTGCTATTATTATAATATTTCGAACTTGGGAATAATTTTTTTTTTAAGAATTATTTGAGATAACATAAGCTTATTGTCAAATTTATAAGACTTTATTTTTATGATTGAAAAGTTTTAAAGTTTACTTTATCTTTACGCAAACTACTACATGGTAAGTTAATATTAACGAAATAAAAAATAATTAAAAGGGTCAAAAAATCTAAGATAAAATTATTTACGAATAAAGAAAAAAATAATCAGTTAAAAATGTTCCTGGAAAATCTTAAATGCGGCTATCTTTTATTATAAACTAGTTATAACCAACGGCAATTTTAAACATTAGAGCAACAGAAATAATTTAATAATTAACGTAACAAAAAAAAATCTTAAATGAGAAGCGACGGCAGTAAAAAGCGGAAAATATTAAAACCTATAAACATTTCTTGAAAAAAGGTTCTTACCAATTCAGTTTGTTATGTTAGTCACGTAAAAACAATGCATACAGTTTACTGAAAAGAAGTATATTCTGTTGAAAAATAGATTTTTTGTAAGCAATTACTTTGCAAAGTTTTTTATAAAGTAAAATTGAAAAATTTTTAAGAACAAGCTTCTTCAATACTTTATATAACTAGTTATTTTTCAACCTTTTTTAAAAGCAAAAGCATACAGACTTAATAAAGTAAAAAAAGTAAATTTATAAGTAAGGATATTGTAATTATAATGATATATTTTAGATAGGCTAATCACTGCTATTTAAAATTTTTCTGCTTAAAAACTGTCTTAAATATCCATTAGAGCCTGCCTCGTCGTTAATTATTTTGAGATAGCCTCTAAATCATGTAAAAAATTTGTTTTGAACTTTTATGAATTTTTAACACTAATAAAAAGAATTTTTTTTTTAATTTACTAACTTATTTATATGTGCCTATACAAGACCTTTATGGTAGCTGTACCACCATATATTTTTTTATAAAATAAAAAGGTTATATTTAAGTGTACAAATAGAGATGGGATGTTTTACAAAGTTAACTTCCATCTTGGACAAAGAAATGAAAGTATATATCCAGTTGAGTGTAAGAAATAAAGAGAGAGGCCTGAATTATTACTTTCAGATTGAGAGAAAAATAAATAACAGATAAGTACTTTATAAATCAACTAGGTATTGAATTAGTGCTTAATTCTCGGAATTCTATGGTTCCGATATTAAATGAATCAACTAAATTATTAAGAGATTCAAATGTTCTTCTCGTACAATTTACTAATTTACCTTTTACAAAGGATTAAGATAAGCAAAAGGCGTTTTCACAAAACAGAGTGAAAAAGCAAGTAAATTAACTGATATTTACTAAACGTATTTTTTGCAAGTCAATTATTTTCAAAAAAAAAATCTGTAACTGTTGAAATTAATTGAAAAGTAAAAAAAATAAAATAAAATCGAAACGGTCTTCGTAAAAAAAAAGGGATAACAAAATGACCCTGATGGACAGTTTTTTTATAATTAAGGTAAAAAAAATATTAAAAATTAAAATAAAAAACGGTTACTACTCAAATTTAAATTATTTTAATTGTGGAATTTAATAAAATTTATAGTAGCAAAAAATAAGCACAAAAGAAAGGCAGGTCTCAAAGCAGTAGTTTATGAAAACTATACAGCTCATGTGGATATCATTTTGAATATGGTAGCTGTAGTCTAATATTGCCTTTAAAAAATTATAAATTATAAATTATATATTGATCAAAAAAAAATTATTTTTATTTAAGACGTTCACACCAAAGTTCCACAACTCCACTCAACCATAGCTAGCTCACCTCATTACTCTGCTAATAAAATTAGTCTCGGCTAAGCTCGCGCATCTTTCATCTTTCCATTATAAAATTGTTACAAGCAGTTGCGAGCCACTACAAAGGGGTTAAAAGACAAACACACAGTTAAAAGGACCCGTAACAGATCCAAAAGTAATTTTTATATACAAGGAACCAATAACTATTATTTTTATCTTATCTTAAAAGAGTCCCCATAATCTAAATTGAAGTAAAATAATTAAGGCTCCAGAATTAAGAGGCACTAAATAAGGCACGTTATTAATTTTTTTTAGTTAAAGCCACTTAAGAAGCCTTTGTTGGCCGTATCTTAGTTCTTAGTAATACTGTAGAATTCATGCTACTTTTTATAATTTATTATTTATAAAAAAAAAATTATAAGCGGAATGCGCTACAGTTTTACTTTAATCAAACGCGGAACACAGTTATGAATAATATATAAAATTTTTAAATTTTAATGTGGGTCTCAGTATTTCTTCTCTCGAAAAAATACTTTTATAAGTTACGTCACTATTTTTATTATAAACTTTCTTAAACTACAGCTCAAAAAAATATATATATAACGGGGTTTGTGAATGCAGGCGTTTTATGTTCTAATTTTAACAGGTCAGATAATGCATGACTCCTTTTAACCTCGAGGTCAATATGGCCATTTATTCAGTAAATGATTGGTTTAGAAAATTCTAAGGTGACTAGCAACATTTTTTATTTGTTCGCAACCAATAATATCAATATAGCTTGTTTTCGTTTTTCGTTCTTTTCTATGGGTTCGTTAGGTTTTAAATGTGCTATTTTAAAGGCTGAATCTTTTCAATATATAAAAGTTGGGTAGATCCACATTTAATATGTAATTATGACCTTTTTTTGTGGTCCCTTCGGTCGGATCTAGCGAGAATCTTTAGACATCAAATCCTCCGTTTGTAGGTATGGTTGGGAGTAGGGGCGGTACTATCGACGATTTACTGGTGCCTCCATTGTTTAGCTTTGGTTTGATTGCTGATGTCCAGTATGTAGATCGAGATAACGGAACAGACTTTTCAGGGAGTAAAGTCAGAAGGTATAGACAATCATTAAAAAGCCTTGAAAGGGCTGTGAAAGTTTGGAACAAAGAAATTTCGGGTACGGAAAAGATTTCTACGCTAAATATTGGTGTAGAGCTTAAATACAATACATTTTTGAATCAGAATACAAAAATAATGTTTATATGTCAGTTAGGAGATTTAATAGACGGTTTTAACAGGGAGGATGGGACGAGATACATTGCTATCAGGGAGGTGTTAAAAGTTTTAAAGAAATGCATCTGTAGAAAAATATACCACTGTATAGGTAACCACGAATTATACAATTTTAAGCGAGAAGAACTACAGCGTTTACTGAAGGTATATAAATGTTCAAATTTTTCATGTTTTTGCCATCAAAGTTCTTCGATTTCGAAAAGGAATACTCTTCACGGTCAATATAGTAACATTTGTAAGCTCCAGCGTTCGTTCTATTCCTTCTCTCCCTTTCCTGGTTGGTCTTTTATAATTTTAGATCCTTATTTTTATTCAACAATTTCACCTGAAGCTATTTCTCTCTATTTTAAAAGCAGTGATATAAACATTTCTAATTTGCCCAAGAACTATGATAAGCAAAAACTACAAGAATTATCACGTCTCTACAAGGAAAGCGCTTACCGATATTTATGTAAATATAATCCAAACGATTTGAAATCTGATGCAGATTGGCTTACCGGACTAAAAGGCCCTAAAATGCGTTTTGCTCCGTTTAACGGAGCATTCGGGGTTATTCAAAGGGAGTGGCTGAGGAAAGAACTAAAACGTTTAAAAAATATGAGGCATTACGTTGTAATTTTTACACACATCGCCCTCCATCCCTCTAGTTGTATCAACAGTTGCTTAGTTTGGGATTACGAAGAAACTTGGGAAATATTAAGAGAGAATAACACTCAAAATGTATATGAATATTTAGAATCTAACGATCGTAATTTATATAGTGAAAGTAACCAAAATCTTTTTACGCAACTACCTAATGAAAGTAAAAAATATTTAAAGTGTAATAGGAGAGTGAAGTGTGAAAGTAGTAGTGAAGACGGTCATATTAAGTTTTATAATGATATTACTAACCAAAAAAAAGATCAGAATGGTTGTAATAATACAAAAAAGGGTAATAATTATAATAATAATAATAAAAACAATAGCGCCTTTAGTATATTCGCAGAAAAAATTTCTTCGTCCCATTCTTTTTCGGAGCGCAACGTAGTGGCAGTTTTCAGTGGACACGATCATTCTGGAGGGTACGGGGTAGATGAAGTAGGGATTCACCATGTTACACTGGAAGCTCCCCTTGAAGCACCAGAAGACGTATTATCTTTTGCCACTGTGGAAGTGTACAACAACTATTTACTAGTAAAAGGTCGCGGCTCAGTAACCTCTCGCAAGTTAGTTTTTAATGGGTAAGTGATTGGGATATTGAACATTGTGGTGTAATTTCATAGTTTCTTGCGGTTTCGATTAAATGAAAATTATGATAAAATAATTTTATATATTTACACTGGCTATAAGAACGATTTAAAAAATTTATTTTTAAAGTCTATTAATATTTGATATATTTACTTTTTCTAATCTGATTAAGTTATTATTGTTAAGTAGTTTTTCATACTTAGTTCTTAGATTTAATGGTTTATTCCTATATATTTTTAGGTACTGAGTGGCTAGAAAGGAGGTATAGCCAAACACTATGAGTTATAAACTACCCTTTGAGTGGCCAGTTTTCTTATTTATTACCTTAAAAAAAAATAAAAATTAGGTAAGATTAGTTCGTCTTAGCATAAATTTTTAATCTCTGAAAGATTATAAAATCCCAGCTACTTGGCTGGCTAACGTTACTTATTCAAAGTAGGCTAAGAGAAGCTACAATTATATAAATTAAGGTTTTATTAGTGCTCGTCCAAGTCAAGAAACTTCATTCATATATTTAAGCTATTGATAAAGTTAGTCTCCCTTTTTTCGCTACGCACAGCAATACGACTTGTATGTGAGTACTCCTGCAGAAAACTCGAAAAATACTTTATTTATAAAAAACTGTAAAGGGCATCGGAGGTGTTTTTTAATTTATACAAAAAGATTTTGCGGTTGACACTGAAGCAGATAATTCGGATAAAGCAGTTTTCCTTAAAAAATTCCGAGCTTTTACAAAATTTTAGTCAACAAAAAAAGAATTTCCGCAAATACCTTTGATGTGTGAAGTCTGTTGAAATCGTACTATTGTATGCATATTCCTCTTGGCCAAATTCGTAGGCAACATCAAATTATAATCATTCCTGTTTGACTATTAACGTTTCTTAAAATAACTTCTTTCCTTATTTCTTTGTAGTTTAATTTTAAGCACATTGCTACCATTCGGACTTTAGTATTTATTTAATAATTCCAATAAAAATCCGAGCATTGAACGAAGCAGCATTTTGCAAAAAGGTATTAGATATATTATGATTAAACAAATTCTTCCAGATTATACGAGTTAGGTTTATAGTAACTACTAACGAGCACCCGCTAGACTTCTATATTTATTATCTCTATATATTTTTTCTCTGTTCATGTAATTAAAGTTATAATATTCGGCTTAAAGATATTTTAAAATATAAAATTTTCGAAACAACTTATTAATTTATTTTATTGCTTTTCTAAATAAAAATTTTAGTAAAAGATCTTGCGGTAAAAACATAGCAAAAAGTAGCCAAAAATTATAGTTATTAATAAGTATTAACCTAAATAACACTAAAGTTTACTCTCACTTTTCTAAGTAAAGTACACTTGAAAATTTAACAAATTTTACTATTAAGAGGGGGCTATAGTAAAACCGGTTTACAGTTTGCAAGAAGGAATTAAAATCTTCAAGGCAGCAGGCACTAAAAAGTTTACAATTAAACAAAGAGAGCGCTTCATATTTTTAGGCCATTTCATATTTTACTTGAACTTAAAAATTATATTTAAAAAAATCTTACTTAGGTAAAAAATAAAACCTTATATATAGATCACAAATCTTTAGGTTTTTAAATTAGTTTAAAGACAAGTTTTATTCATTTTTAATTTTCTTGTAGCTTTAATTACAGTTACATAACGGATGTAAGAGTAAGGGACGTTTCAAAAAAAGGATATTACGAAATTACTTCTTTACACAAACTTCTGATAAATTAATATCAAGTTGCACTCATAAAATATTTATTAAAAATATGAAATTGTAATAAGAATAAAAATAAATGCCTTTTGACCTATAATCTTTCAAGACTCGTTTAAGCTTATTTTAGCTTTATTCCAAAAAAAACCTTACATTATTATTTAAAAATTTGTTGGTAAAAAGAAGAACAAAAATTAAATTCTTCATTGTAGATTTTTAAAGAGTTTAAAATAAGTACGACTTTGACGGAACTTTTCTCCTTTAATAAATGCGTATAAATTAAAAAAAACACACAAAAAATTAAATAGTTGCAACTGACTCAACACATAAAGTGGAAAAAAAAAATTGGAGCAAAGTATGCAGTTATCTTCCTTATTTTTAATTTTTATGTATTCCCCAACTTTTTATTATCTACTCAAAACTACACAATAATTTTTGATATTCTCAGTGCACTCACAACTTTAATATATAATATTAAGTCCAGCCTTATTTAAAAAAAAAGTTTTAGAAGCCTCACATATTTTTGATCCTCCAGCAGAAAAATGTTTTACTCAAAAGATATACTAAGTAAAAAGCACGGCAAGCTTGGAATCGTATGGTACGCTGTTATTATTACTAGAAAAACCCTTACAAAAACAAGAAGAAAAACAATTTTTTTATAGGATTGCTGGATTTTCTGAAAATGGCAGTCAAGGCTTACTGAAAATATCTAAAAAAGATGTATGCAGTGTGGATGTAGAGAACACGTGGTACCGGCTCTCATCCTACTGCTTAACTAGCTATTAACAAGCCTATTATAGTATTAACAAATAAAATTAACTTTAATTTTAATTTTTTTTCTCCTAGTACTACTATTGCTTATCCCGAGCAAGCTTTTGCTCTTCGCTTGTCAGCAAGTTTACTTGTAGGCGTGGTAAGGATTTACGGAAGGCAAATAACTTATTTATGGAGTAAGTGTATAACTAAAACCGATAACAAGAAGAATTAAATTTCATAGTTTTTCTATGTTTACAAACAATAAATAATTGTGTCAAAATAAATTTTTTTACTAACAGAATAACAAAAATTTAAATTTTTATTAATTAAACACAAATTTTTAAAAATTAAATTAAAAGATTTATTATCGCAAACGCATTCGCTTCGGCCTAAAGTTGTAGCAAACCTCTTATAGTTTTATTATTACAAAAAATTATTATCTAAATTTTTAAAATTATTTTTATAAGAACTCAACTATAACAGAAGAGCGGAGTAAAATTTTTAAGTTTTTTAAAAAACTATCAATATTATTAAAGTAAAAGTTTTCTTATAGTTTATGCATAATTATAAAATAATAATAGTCTTATAAATATTAAGCACGTTTTTAATTTTGAATATTTTTTTTTTTTAGATGACTCCAAGCAAATTTGGACGGTGTTTAAAAAAAATACTAAAGATGCACTCCTCTTAAGAAATTCGAAAAACCAGTTCACTATATTATTAATATTAATAAAAGTTTATGTACTAATAAAGTTGCCATAATTTTTTAATTTTTTAAATTTATACAAAAAAGTAAAAATCTGACTCTAATAATAAATTTATAAATAAAAGTAACAATTTTTTCAAAAAAAAATTAAGTTACCTTATAGTAATTATAAAAATAATTAATTTCTTTAAATATGGAATAATAATTAAATTTTTTTTTTAAAATTAATTATTATTTATTTTTGAAATTATAAAGTTCAAGTAGAAATTTGAACGTAAAAAAATTATAAATTTTAATTAATAACTATTCTGAAGTCAATTATTATAATTTTAATTAATGAGAATTTTCATTGATTAGATTTTTATTTAATTATAATTTTTTTTTTCTAAAAGAGAAGAAAAAATAACTCTCCAAGTCCAAGAAAATAATTCGGGACTTCCTCTTTCAGGGATAACGCAGTTTTTAAAATACGATTCAAAATTTTTGGAGGAAATTTATAGTTATGAAGTTGGAAGAGGTAATATATAGTAATACTAAAATCAAATAATAGTATTGTTAATAATAAAAATAAAATATATTAATATTATTAATAATAGTAAATATAATAAAAAATTATGCAATTAAATTTAAAATTAAAAAAAATATTAAACAGTTAATTAAAATATAGAAATAATAAACTTTAGAGAAAAAGCAGTAAACAAATTATAAATTATGAATAATTTTTTTTAAATAAATATTGAATAAAAAAAAAGAATAATAAATATAAATAAATATTTTATAAATAATAATAAAGCAACTTATATTAATGAAAATATAAAATAAATGTAATATTAATAATAACTAATAAATTTATTAAAGATTGTTAAGTAAAATGAAGAATATATAAATACGAATAAATAATAACCAAAAATAATAAATTTAAAAAGTAATTAAAAAAAATTAATAGTAATAATAATTAAATAATAATATTAAACCAGTATTATGAAATAATTATAATATAAATATAGAAGTATTTATAAATAATAAATATAAAAATAAAAGCAAATATATAAATCATTTTAATAATACTAATAATAATATTAATAAACATTAATTAAATATTATCTATATATAACAATATTAAGTAAATATACATTTTTTTTGTGAAGATCAGAAACTGGAAGACGAATTTCAATGTGATTTAACAAATATTTCTTCTATTAATATAAATCTACAAGAAAATATTCCCAGCGAGAGACTACTGTAGTTTTATTATTATAATTTTTATTATTAATTTATCAAACTAAATAATTTAAATTATTATATTTACATATATTTTTATTACTATAAAATTTCTTATTATTTAAATTTTTGCTTGTAAAAATTTTACTCTTTTTATATTTAAATTTATTTATTTATTATTATTTTTGACTAAAAGTTAATAAAATTTATAGTTCACATTTTTTATGTTTATATATTTTTCATTTTTCCATTTCTATATTATTAAAAAAAAAATTTGTAAGCTAAATGTAAATTTAACATATTTCTATATCTTTATTTAATAACAATAAATTTATGTTATTTATTTAACTGTTATAAAAAGTTTATGAGCTCAATAATCTAAAATTAAATATATAATTTACATTTTTTTATTACTTTTATACATTTATTATTATATTTGAAAAAAAAATTCCATGCTAAATGCAAATTTTACATGTTTTTTTTTTTATATTTTTCTTTATAATTATATTTATAAAATTATTGAAATTATTATATTATTTTATGTATCAATAATTCAAAATATTTTATATATTTAAATTTTTTATTACTTTCATCTTTATATTATTAATTATTATATTGAAACAAAAAAGCTCAATGCAAATTATAAATGTTTTTATATTTTCACATAATTTATTTTATTTTTTTATTTATTATTAAATCTATTTTATATTTTAACTTTAATAAAAAGTTAATGAAATTTTATTTACACATTTTTTATTAATTTTTTTTGTTTATTATTAATTATAATACTTGAATCACATGATCGTAAGCTAAATGCAAATTTTACGTTTTATATTTTTATAAAAATTTTTAATTATTTATAATTATTATTAACTTTATTTTATTTTCGTAACTTTAATGAAAAGTTAATGAAATAAATAATCTAAATTATTTTATATTCTTACATTTTATGACTTTCATATCTATTATTGATTATAGTACTCAAATAAAACAATCGTAAGCGAAATGTCACTTTTTTTATTTTTATTTTTATTTATAATTATATTTATATATTTATTATGATTATTTAATTTATATTATTAATATAACTATAATAATAAGTTAATGACGTAAATTATATAAAATATTGTTTATCAAATTTGTTACTTATTTATTTATTATTATTTTTTAACTGTAATAAGAAGTTAATGGAACTAATTACCTAAAATATATACTATTTACATTTTTTATTACTTTCATTTATTTATTATTAATTATTGTATAGAAACAAATTTATTTACAAAATCGCAAGCTTAATGTAAATTTTACATTTTTTTTATATTTTTATTTATAATTTTTTATTATTATTTATTTATATTTATTACTAAAATTAAATATCTTTTTTTACTTATATAAAAAGTAAAAGTTAATAATCTAAAATTTATTTTTTTTGTACTTTTTTTTTAAAAATTTATTAATTATATTTAAAAAAAAATTATTCCTATAATCTTAAGTTTTTTAATGCAACTTTTTAGTTTATAATAATTGTATTTTTTTGTTTTTTTCTATTATTTTCGAATGTATTCGGCAAATGGCAGTCCCTTTATTTATGCTTTACAAAACATTACAAGTTTTATAATTTTTATTATTTTATCTATTTATATACTTATTATTTAATAGAAATTTTAAGGAATCTTTTGATTTGGAAGAAGTGATTCCTGTTGATATTGAAGAAGTTGATGCTCCTAAATTAAAAGGTTTATACACTTTTATATAAATAATTTATTGAAAGGTTAACAAAATATTATCAGTTTTGAAAAAAAATTAAGCTAAAAATCTTAATTTATAATTATTTATCTCAATACTATTTATACTTTTTATATTATTCTTTAACTTTATATTATTATTAGGGAAATTATACTTATTTATATATTTAATATATTATTCTTTAATTATCGTGATTTTATATGATTATTATTAAAATTATATTTTTATTATTATTATTCATTTTCGTATAATTTATATAAATTCTATGTTATAAGGAAAATATTATTTTTATATTTATATTATATTTAATTTTTCATATATTTTTAATAACTTTTATATTAATATTATGAAAATTATATTTTATATATTTATTCTATTATTTGATTTTCGTATTATTTTTATAATTTTTTTATGATTATTATGAATTTATATTTTTTATATAATTATTATATAATATATAATTTTTCGTATTATTTTTATAACTTTTATATTATTTTTAAGAAAATAATATTATTTTTATATATATATTTATATATTATTTAACCTTCGTATTATTTTATTGACATTTATATTATTCTTATATCACTTTATTTAAATACTACAAATTATTTGTATATTATTTTTATTAACAATTTTTATAATATTCTTTGAAGTTCTAAATTTTATTAAACATTTTCTTTTTTTTATTATTTTTATGAAAACCATTAATACATCTTCCCAACTTATATGTTTATTACTATTACTATTATACACTTTTTTATTATACATTGTTTGGCGCAGCTTTTAGTAAAAAGTATAAAAACTTTTGCTTAAAAAAATATTTAAAAACTATTACATTAAAGAAACACTTTCCGGATCTTTAAGTAACTCAAGTTTCGAATTGGATGCTGAACTGCCTTCCAGGCCTGCTATTGGTTAATTAGTTATTATCTTTTTATAAATGGATAAATGTGCTTCATAAATTTCTTTTATATTTAGAATAAAATATTTTTTATAAGAATATAAAAGTTTTTGTTTATATTACTAAAAGTTTATATTAAACAAAAAAAGTAAATAAAAAGTAAAGAGATATAGAAAAGTTAAATAATTGTAACATTTATTTATATAACTATTATAATAATGTAATAAACTTATTTTGTATTATTGTAATTTTTTATATATAATTATTATTATTATCTAAAATTTTCTTTTAATATATTTATTATTTTGATACAATAATGTCAAATATTTAGTATATAATTATTATTATTTAGAATAAATCTTTCTATATATATTTTATTAAAAAAAATTTTGTTTATTTTAATATAATAATAATAAATATTTTATATACAATAATTATTAATAATTATTAACAAAGTATATTGAGAATATATAATAGGAAACTTTTTACAAAATTTTATGGTACACTTTTATAATAAAAGAAAAAAATTGATATATAACTTCTTTTTTTATTATTATAAGTATTATATATTGATTTTACTATTATAAAAAGCGCATTTATAATTAGAATATCTTTTTAATAAATAAAAGTCTATTAATTATTAATGTAAAAAAGAAATTTCAAAATCTATTATTATAATAAACATAAAAATTTTATAGTGCATTTCTAAATGTTTATGAAATAAATAATATATATAATTTATTTCCTACTTTTATTGTTTTTATATATATAATTATTATTTAGATAAACCGCGTTTATAATATTATTTTTAAATAATAATTTTAATTTATTATTTTAATATATTGTTTTATATATAGTTATTGTAAATAAAATGTCTGTTTATAATTATGATATTCTTAAATATTATTTAAAGTATATAATGATAAACTTTAATATTTAACAACTTACAAATATTATATAAAAGTTTGATAATTAATAAAATAAAAATATTTGTTTTAGATAAATTTTTATTTTATTATAATAAATATAATTGTGAATTTTTATGCATTATTAAAAAATAATACGTTATTGCAAATATTTTATAAATAATTATTATTGAAAAGTTATTATGAATAATGTTTTTCTATATATTCATATTAAAAACTTTTATCCTTTGTATTATGGTAATAAATTGTTATAAAATTGTATATATTACTAAGTTTCTGTATAAAACTATTATAATAATGGTTTTATAATATATTCTTTTATAAAAAAAAATTATTTATATAAGTAATAATAAAGATATATTATACAATATTATAATTTTATATATAATATTTTATATATTATTAAATACTATATTTAATTAATAATAAAAAGTTGTTGTAAACTTTATATAAACTATGATATATATAATACTTAAATAGTAAAAATATATTATTTTTGTTTATATAAATATATTAATATATTCAATTATAAAAAAAAATTATATATATAAATAATAATAATTACATTTTTTATATTTTAATTATTATTATATAAAATAATATTTATATAAAGTTATAATTAAATATTATATTTTTATTAATAAAAGATTGGTTTAAACTTATCATCAAAAATAATTTATTTTAAATTTTTTATTATAAAAATTTTTATTTTAAAATTTATATTTATAGTTAAAATTATCGTGGATTTTTAAGTTTAAAAAAAATTATATACTACTTTAAATAATTATGTATTATTTTTCTTTAACATTTTATAATATTTCTATTCTTTTATATAATAATTATTGAAAAGTCTTTTTTACTTATAGAATGAAAATAATATTACTAGCAATTTTTATCTTTATACTTATAAATAAGGTAGTGCATTTTTGAATATTTATTTAAAATTTATTATATATTATAATATTGCGACTATTTTATATATCATTATTGTAACAAAATTTTAGAACTATTATTTTTTAATAAATTTTTTATTTAATTAAAATCGGTAAGATAATGCAATTCAAATCCACAATAGAAAAATTATGGAATATATTATAATATTGCAACTAGTTTAAATATAATTATTTTTATGAAGTTTTACAATTAATCTTATTTATAAGATTTACTTTATAATTTTACTATATTCAATAGCAAGTAAATATATCTAATAATTATTTATAATTATTAATAATATTTTACAGTGTATTATTATAATAGACGTTGTTTTCATTATATATATAATATACCAAATCATACAGTTTTTAAAATTAGGAAAAAATTATTTATAAACAGTATATTTTAAAAATTATAATAACAAAATTTTTTTTTAATCTATTATTAATAAAAAAAAAATTACTTTATAAATTTATAATAAAAATTATTTAATAATGCATTTCAAAAAAAATTAACTAATTATGAATATTTATTATTATATAAATTTTATTACTATTCCTACTTTTTTATGTATTTATATTTTTTTTATTTTATTATTTTATTATTTTCCGTATTTATATCGGATATTCATTTATTTTATTCTATTAGATCTATATATCTTTTCTTTTATTATAATTATATATTCCTATATAAAAGGTAATAGAAAAAATTAAAATTAAATTTTAAAATAAATGTAAGGTAATATGTTTTAATATGAAATAATATTTATTTGAAAAAAAAAAAATCAAAGTTACGAAGGAAAACAACTCATAATAAATTATACTGAAGAGAGTTGAGCAATTTTTATATTGAAAATATTTGTATTGTAAATTTAAAATAAAATTGTTTTTAATAAAAAATATTATAAACAAATTATTAGTTTGATTTATTTTATATAAAAAAATTCATAATTATAATAAATATAATTATGTATGCCTAAAAAAAAATTAATAATTGTTAATATTTTATTTAAGTACATATAATTATTTTAAAAAAGTTTTTTTTTAAATATTAATATAAAATTCTTATCAATAAAGATGTACATTTAAAAATATTTAATTAAAAGTATATATATAACCTTTATTTAAAGTTTATATTTTTTATAGGTACAATTGAGCATTTTATAATTCTTAGTAGCTTTTTATATAATTATTAATAAAATGTGTACGTGTTACCAAAATATATAGTGCATTTTTTAAATATTGACTTAATATAATAATTACGTAAATTTGTGTAATTTTAAAATATTTACTAAAATAATTTTTATAGATATATAACTTTTTAACACTTTTTTATTATTATTAATGCAATAAAAAATTCAACCTCCTAGAGCCACTACGGATGGACGTAACATTTATATATTTATTTATTAGTAATAGCTTATTTATTATTAAAGTTGGAAGATTTTGAATTTCAGCCAAAACGGTTAAAACTGAATAAATCCAAAAGAAAAAATAAACTTTTTCTTGATGACGTCATCGTTTTATCGGGAGATATTATAAGAAAAAATATACAAAATACTTCTGACATTACTATTCCGTTAGAAAGTAAAGTTCTTAGTAAATAATAACAAGAAATAAAAATATAAATATAAAACTTTTGTCAGGAGTAACCAATTATTTTTTATATTTTGATATATATTTATTTTTATTGTATTAATAAATTTTATTAATATTTTTCATTTAAATATTTATTAAATAATTTATAAAATTTTTCTTTTAAACACATTTTTATATCATACTTTTTTTTATGAAAATTTTATGTTATAATTTACTAAATTTTGGTATTATAATAATATTATTTACGAAGTTTCTATTATTATTACTATAATAATTTTACTTATATTTTTATATATAAATATTTATTTTACTTTAAATATTTTTTTTTTATATTTTCTTCTATTCTAAATTTTTTAACAAACTTTATATAGAAATACAAACGTCAATATTATAATTTTATATATTTAAAATATATAATTAAACGAAACAAGCTTTATAAAGAAATAAAAAAAAATTATTATATCTATTTAATATATTAATATTATTATTTATCATAAAAAACCTTTCTTTTTTTAATAAAAATAATAGCAGATAAAGGAAATATTAAAGAAATCATTATTAACGAAAAAATACTTGAAAGAAACTTCCATCTTCCTTGTAAGTTCAGCGCTTTGTTTTATTATGAAAAAAAATCAAATTAAATTTTTCAACGGAGTTTTGTTTTTTCTAACTTTTTTTTTTCCTTTTTTTTTTTTTTTAAATTGCTCGCTTTTAATTTCTTTTTAAAAATATTACATAAAATTTTTAAAATAAAAAGTTTGGCGATTTTTGTCGATTTTCAAGTTTTAAATATTAGAAAAAAATATATTTTTTAAGTTAAAATTTCTTTAACAATGAAACTAGGAAAAAAAAGACGGGTTGAGCACATCTTTAATCGTTTTTAATTGGTTTATATTAAATTTTTGGGCGCAATTTTTAGTGGAGCGCATCACTTTTTACAATTATTTATGCTTTATTTTACATATTGTTTTTTATATTTATTGTTATAATTATTATGTTTATACTCACCCTAATTTTGTTAAAAAGCTTTTTCTTACTATCAAAAAGGATATAATTATTTTTGACCTGATTGGTGCTTATTAACAGCCTGTCCAATGAGCGCGAAGCTTCTTGCATATTGGAAGAAGCATGTAAACCCCTTGCAAACATACGGAATTAACTTGACCGAGAAACAAAAAAGTTTTATTATTTATATTATTAATATTATTACTTTATTATATTTATATTTATACAAAACTTTTATATTTAGCAAAACTCTGGACTTCCTTATATAGCGAAAGCAGTGTAAGTAATTTTAAAAAAAAACTTTATATTTATTATTTATTAAATAATAATATATTTTAATAATAAGAAACATGTTCCCGAAAGTTTAATGTTTTAAAAAAAATAAAAAAAATTACTCTTCCAGTCACAGCCATAACTATTTATTGACTTAATTATTAGCTAATAGAATTTTTATAAAGTTTTCTTCTTTTTATGATTGGCGCTTTAAAGTTTCACGACAATTCAGGTCTCTGAAGTTGAACTGAAAAGAGGAGCGCCGTCTTTGGACTCTCCAGTTATTGGCTGGTCACCAAACTTTGGTAATAATAAATAAAAAAGTACTAATAGTGCACTAACAATGAATTATTAATGAGAAATGGTAATAATATAATAATTTAAAATTTTATTTATAATAAGAATTAATGATAAAAATGAATAAATTCTTAATAATATATATATATAAAGGTAACAAAATAATAATTATAGTAAATATTAATAGCAAGAATATAATATTTTATATAATTATTTATACTAATAAAATTTATATAGATTAAACTTCAAATAATAGATAATAAAATAATGACGGTAAATAATAATAGCAGTAAACTTTTTTTATATTTATTTATTATAAATAGTTATAGTAGTAATAATACTATTTATTAAAATATTAACAGCAATAATAATAAATAGTAGTAGAAATAAAAATGATAGGTAATAAAAAAAATATGCTAATAAATAATGTTATATTAATTTATAATTATAACAATAATCAAAAATATAAAATTAGTAATTAATGTTAATAAATAATTATATGAATTAATTATAATAAATAATAGTATAAGCAATAAAAAATTAATAAAATAAAAAATTAAATTTTAATAATGAAAATAATTTATACTTGTCAATTATAGTTTATAATAAAATTATATAATAAATACTAATAGCAATAATAATTGTATCAAAAAAATAAAAATATATATATAAAATAATAGTAATAGTTACTGTAAGAAATATTTATAAGAATAATAATAATAATAAATAACATGAAAAATAATGATAATAATAATTAATTTTTTTAGTACTAATAAAAATAAATAATAATACTAAGAAACTATAAAATATTATAATTGTTACTATAATAATTTCTAGTAATTTATTATTACTAATGATAATAACAAGAAACAAAACAATAGTAAATAAGTAGTAATAATTAATAGTAAAATTTATAAATAAATGGTTGTAATAGCAATAAACACATAATTATAATGACAGTAACAATAAAACTTTTTATATCCAAAAAGTAATAAAATATAAGAAAAACAAATTTTTATATATTAATAATTTTATTATAGAAATAATATTAACTAATAGGTAGTCCTTTTGAGGAGAAGCACGACAAATTCGGGTTAACAATTAAAAAAAATATCATTCTTTTTATTTAACACATGATTATTTCGTTTGTGAGATGATTTTACTTTGCCAATGTTTATTATTAATAATTAATATTTTTTATATAATAATAGAAAGTAAAATATTATTTGTAAGCATTTCGACTAATTATTTTTATTATTTATTTATAATTATTAATAATTTTTTATTCTTTTGTTAATAATCCTAATATGAAAGTTAATCCAATTTAGTTTATATTAATGAAGTAAAATTTTTATAAAAATTATTGAGTATAAGTTTATTAGTAAACAATACATTATATATAAATTTATACCATTTGTTATATTTTAATTAAATATATTTTTTTATTATTAGTAGTAGTAATAAAAATTTTTTTATTCTTATAATATTTAAAAAAGTTAATCAGAGTTAATTTTATTTATTACTTAAAGGAAAAGTTTATTAGTAAAATAATTTTTTAATAAAAGTAATAAAAGTAATAAAAATAATATTAATATACTAATACTAAGGTTAATCAGAGTAAGTTATAATTATTTATGAAGGTTTTTTACAATTTTTTATAATAATAACAATTATTTTTAAATATAAAATTTTTCAAAATAATTTATATATTTTATTATTTTATTATATTTATCGTAAAAAAAATTTATCTAAACTACTTAATTGAACTTTAAAAAAAAAAATTATAAATAAAATTGGAAAACAAAATGATTAATAATTATTAAATTATATTTTACAATTTTTTATATAATATTTATTGCAACTATACATTTATAATAAAATGTTTTTTTTGTTAATCTCATAATTATTTTAAAAAAATTACATCTTATCGAAACCTTTTTTTAATCAAATTATAACATCTTATTATTTAACAATTTTAATAATAATTTATTATATTTAAAAACTTTTTTATATAATAATTTATAATTAAAAGTTTTATTTGTTAATTTCTTTATTCCTTTTATTAGATTTAAACATTTTTTAATTATTTTACTTTTTTTTATTTTTATTATTTATAGAATAATATCCAATACTTTTTTTTTATTAACAGTTCTTCTAAACTCTCTTCAAACTCTCTCCTTAGCCCCGTTAAAGATGTTTCCTTTGAGGACTTATTTGGGCCAAACGAAGGTGCTTTTTACTATAAAAATATATTTTTTATAGCTGATATAGTAAGAAAAGGTTTATATATAAGTTGCTTTTATTTACTATAAAAATAATCAGATTTTTTGATAATAATTAGATATAATAAAAAAAAATAAGAAAAATAGAATAAAAATATTTATTAGAAATTTTTTTTTTAATATAATACAATCTTCATAAAAAGCAAAGAAAAATTTTAAATATAGATTTATTTTTTTTTAAAATATAAAAAAACCTTCATTTATTAATGAAATATTTTATTATATAACTATTATATTATCTAGTAATTAAAATAATTATATTATACTATTATTTATTAATTATTAATATATACTATAAATAAAAAAAGTTAACTGTGTTTTTATAGTATTTTTATAAGTAGTATAATTTTATATAATCATTATTACTACACTAAAAAAATTTATTTTACTATTTTTTATTAAATTTTTATATTTATAAAATAAGAAAAAGTTTTATTGACTGTATTTTGCTAAGAAATAAAAGTTTATATAGTATTTTTATATGTACTATAATTTTTATGTAATTATTATTACATATCAATTTATTATAGTTATGATTATATTATAATTAGTTTACTGTTATTTTATATTATAAAAGAATTCATGTCTCCTTCAACTATAACTTCACGTAGTTCGGAAAATATGAGCGATTCGAAATTAATAAGAAGCAGAAGTTATTATTATTATAATTATTTTAAGAAATATTTAAAAAAATTTAAAAAAACAAATTCTTAATTAATTTATTTTTATTATAAACAAATATAAAAAAAATCTTCTTTTATATAATTTTTAAGACTATAACTTTTGGTAAGAATGAAAAGAAAAGTATTAAAAACCTTCATATCAATCTATTGCTACTATTAATTCCACTTTACTTCTTATAAAAGAATTATTATTACTAAAAAAAATTAATTTAAAATTATCAAACTTTTAAAAATTAATAGAATTATGATATTTTATTATTTTTTTTTACACTTTTGACGTTGTTTTGTTATTATATACACCATAAACCCTTTTTTATTACTTATTTCTTTAATATGTATATATAATTTTTATATACATTTTTTTATGGAATATCATCTATTAGTATAAATATATATTGTATATTTACTATTTATTATTTATTATTATCATACTTATTTATAACAATTTGTAAAAGTTTTTATAATAAGTTTTTTCTATATCGATAATAATAATAATAATAAGAAAAAAAAACTTAAAATTTAATTTTTTTATTAGGTTTTATTAGTTATGAACACTTATTGAAACGCTTAATTTAAATTTAAAAAAAATAATTTGTGTAATATTTAAAATAACAAAAATTTAATTGTAAACTTTTCATTAGTAACATTTTTTTATGATAATATATTTATTAGTGCTACTAATTTAAAATATTTTTACAGCCGTTAAATCAAAGTTAATAAAATTAATTAATTAATATATTAAAAAATAATTAATTTAAAATTAAATTATTGTATTATTTTTATTATTAAATTTTTTTTTATTTTTATAATAATAATTATAAGTATTAACTAATTTAAAATATTTGTAGAGAGATTAAAAAAAGTTTATCTTAAAATAATTTATATATAATTTTAAAAAAACATATATAAAATTTATTAGTTTATTATTTATTTTATAATAATAATTATTATTGCTATATTAATAAATATTTTTTTTCTTAAAGCATTTTAAAATTTATATGTAATAGTATAAAAAATATTTATTTTATTTTCAAATATTTTAGTTAAAATTTTAAAAAAATATAATAACTTTTATAGTGCTACTAGATATAAATATTTTTTTAAAGCAATTAAAAGAAGTCAATGATTAATTCTGTTTTTTTTTTAGTTAAATTAGTAAAAAAAAAATTTAAATACATCCAATAAAGTATTTACTAATCATTATATAATTACTTCTACTTAAAAAAATTTATTAAGCATTAAAAGAAAAAAACTAAAAAAAAAATTATTTATTTAATTTTTTGAATGAGTAAAAATAATTCTAATATTTTAAATTTTAAGATGTTAGTAAAAAATTTTTAATGCAAAGTGTTAAATAATTGTTATAAAAATTCATTTTTTCCATCTCGATCAAAATTTTTATTAAAAAAAATTTCGAATTTCTAACTGAAAATTTTATAAAAGTTTTTCATAAAATTTATTTGATTTTTTATATATAATTATTTATAATTATAATTAATTTTTTTTTTATACCACAAAATATCAATAAAGTATTGCTTTTCTGAGTTGTTAGTTAATTTCAATATTATAATTTTTATTTAAAAATTTATTAAATAAATAAAAACATTAATTGTTTTATATATTTTTTAAAAATATTTTTTAATATCTAATGAAGTTCTCTTTTCTAATTAAATAAAAATAATAATTATATTAGTTAAGACTGTTGTTATTATATTACCAAAAACTTGATATTAAAAAAGTATTTACTTGTGCTAAATATACTCTGTATTTATTATTATTTATAACTATTTTAATTTTTCTTTTAATAATAAAATTGATTTTTCTGACTTTCTTCATAGGAAGCGAATCATTTGAAAAAGTTTCTCAAGATAATTCTGTAATAAACTTCTTCAAGTAATTATTATTTATTGATTTATTTATTTATTATTACTATTACTACTATGGTTATATATCATTTATCTACTATAATTTATTATTTCTTAGTTATTTGGAATCGAAAATCTCTAATGGAAATGATCCCTTTTCATTTTTTCGTATAACCCGCAAGTTCAACAGGTTCAAAGCAGTGAAAAGTACTTTTATTATTATTATTATTATTATTATTATTATTATTATTTTATTATTATTATTATTATTATTATTATTATCTACATAAAAAAATTAATCAGCTTTCATTTTTTGCTAAAAAAATTAATTTTTTTTTGTATTAAAGTTTTTTTATAATAAATAATTATCAAAAAAAAGTATATGTACTATTTATTATTACTATTAACCTCTCAATTATTATTAATATTATCTATAATTTTTTAAATTACTTTTATTTATTTAAGTTTTTGGTTTTTTTTTATATTATTATTTAATAATATAATTATTCTAAGTTTTTTTTAGTACATTAATTATAAATATGTATACTTTTTCTAAAGAATTTTTTTAATTGGTTATTATTGTTTCTAGTAAAAATATTGGCTATTTTTATTTTTTGGGGCTGGAAATTATAAATATACAAAATATAAAAAACTTCAAATTTTATTTACTGTTAATACAAATGAGTTAATAAAAAAATTATTAAAAACAAATTTTTTTGTAATAAAAAATATTTTTAAGTTATATTATAAATTATTAACTGTAATTTATAAATATATAAAAATAAATTAAAAATTATTTTTTAATTTTCAATCAAAAATTATTAAACAATTTTTTGCAAAAATTAAAAATATTATATAATAAATTTAAATAAAACAAATTCTAAATATACAAATAATTATCTTTAACAAAATAATAAACAAATTATTTTGCAAATAAAAAAATTCTATTATTAAAATAAAAAAATAATAACAGATAAATTTATATAAATAATTACTGCAAAAAATTTCATGATAAATAGTTCAACGTTTATCAAATTGTTTTATAACAAACAAATGACTACGTTCAAAAAATTTTTATTAAAGTTATCATGTAATAATATAGTTTAAGTCATAAAATAAACGAGGATTAAAAAAATTACTTCAAAAAAATTTATAAAAGTTAATGTAATAATTTAGTTTAAGTCATATAAAATAAACAAGGATTAATAAATTACTGCAGAAAAATTTTATAATAAAAAATTCAGTCTATTGGATATTATTTTATAAAAAATAAAAGTTTACATACCAAAAGTAAATTTATTACTTAAAAAAATTAATTATATTAATAAAATATAAAATTTACATCAAGTTATTTTTTTATATCCAACATTAAACAAGAAAAAAAATTAAAAAATTTTTTAAATAAATTTATAAATTTACTAGTAATTATTTTACAAGAATTTTACTGTTTCATAATAAAAAATTATTAGTTTATGAAGCCAGTTATAGAAAATAATTAAACAAAAACATTAATTTTTTCTAATATTTTTAACTTAATCATTATAATAACTTTTTTAAATAAATTCTATATTTTTCTTGATATTATAACAAATTGAATTTAGATTTAAAGAAAATTAAATCAAAAAATTTTAAAATATACTATTTTATTAATAAGTATTAACCAAAACTTTTTAATCAATTATTTTATAACAAACATCTTTACAAGAAATTTATATAAAAATAGGAAAATATTAAAATCTAATTTTTTAAAAAAAATAAACCCGAAATAACAAATTTATAATATAAATTATTATTGTATATAACTTTATTATTATAAGAACTTCATATAAATATTAACGTTTTTAATAATAAGAATAATAATATTTAGATAAAATTAATTTGAAAAAAATATATACTTTATCATTTTAATATAAAATATTAACCTTAATTTTTCAATTAGTAATTTTATAACAAACAAACTTTTATATAATGAAAATAAAAAAAACTAGTTTATAAAAAAATTAACCAGAAATAAAATATTTTTAGTATAAAATTTTAATTTTGGTATTAGTTATTATATAACAAAATAATAAAAAAATTTATAAAAATAGTTTATAGTAGAAAAATTATTATATAGTAAAAAATAAAATCTATTTTTAATTTTTGCAAATATTGTTATTAGCCTTTCATCAAACGCTCGTGTTAGCGACACTGAAATTAATTTTCATTCAGCAAAAGAAGCCGTTTGACGATATTTTTATTACTATTATATAAAAAAATTTATTAGATAATAAAAATAATTAATATTTGTCGAAACAATCTTGGTTAAAAAAAAAATAATTAATATTTATTTAATTTTTAATATATATATATAATATTATTTATATAAATAATTATTATACGGTTAATAACAAATTAATACCAAATAATTATATTTTTAAAATTTTTAAAAAAAAAATAATATATAAATTTGATAGATAACTTTACAATAAATAATATTTATTACGTAATAATGGTTTAAGTAACATATCATATTATCTCTTAAAAAAGGAAGTTACTTAAAAGTTATAACAAATGATTTCCTCGAAGCTAATAAATAATTTGAAGCTAAGTAATTTTTAAATAAACATTTAAAAATTAATATAAAAAAAATTGTTTTAAAAATATTTAGTATGAAAGTAAAACTTTTAATAATCATCAGAATTTATATATTAGAATAAATTTTATTATATAAACTGAGAAAATAATGAAATTTTTATTTTTTACAAAGAATGCAGTTGGAGTATAAAAAATTATTTTTTTTCTACATTTAAAAAAATAACCTTCTCAAAAACAAAAAATCATTAAAAATAATACTTCTTTCCTGCAAGTGTGTTAAGTAAAAGTATGCCTGTTAAGTTTACTTTTAGCAAAAATCCGATGAATGAAAGAGCTGTAGCTACTAAAAAGCGGTGGCTCCCGCATAGGTATTGGGAATTAGTTTTTAGTAAGTAGTTTACCTTGGACGAGAAGGCGTCGTGTTTTTTCAATTTAAAATTGATCTCTACGTATAAAGCTCAAGGTTTAAATATATTATTAAATTGCTGAAAAGTAAAAGAATTTGAGTTCTTATTCATATCGCTTTTGCCTACTACTCGAGTAAACTTTTTTTATCTTCTACGATAATAAATACACTAATAACTATATTTTTATAATATTTGATATGAAAGTTTTTATTAAT
Source organism: Zophobas morio (assembly GCF_036711695.1). Lineage (NCBI taxonomy): Eukaryota > Metazoa > Arthropoda > Insecta > Coleoptera > Tenebrionidae > Zophobas > Zophobas morio. The sequence continues at coordinate 117,249 of NW_026972524.1, forward strand.
AACCGTTTAATTGGTGTATTTCAATAGTTTTACTTTTAATATTTTTAAGCCTGTTTCCGGTGCCGCGTGGTTTGGCTCATCACTTGGAAAAGACCAAACAAAAACTAAATAAATTCGCGTGGCGTTTTTCTTTGCTTTTTAAAAATTTCTTTTAGCATAAAGTTGTTGAAATATAATTTTTTTATTTTAAATTATAATTTTTGCATGGATTCTTGGAAAAAATTTTAATCCCATGATAAAATTCGAAACAAAAAGTTTTGCTTAATAAACGTTAACTAATATTTGCGTGTATTCCCTACAAAAAAAATTAATTAGAAAATTCCACAGAAAAAAATTTGTAATTTTTAAAAGGGCAAAACTCGGGCTTAAAATAGATTTGTTTTACGTTCTCTGACAACTATATTTACCACATTTTTGTTTTGTGGGTTGTTACCTAATCCATTAGACCATGGTTCTCAAACTTACCTGAAATGGTTCAGAGATCGAGTCTTCCATTAGGGTCAATTTCCATGATTCTTCTCTTGCAAACGGAACCTGGGCGACAAGTGTGTAAACATAGTAACCAGTAACTTATAAAGCGTTAAAAAAAAGTTTGTTAATTTTTTAATGTTCTACTTAAAAAAATTTATCCGTATAAATATTGCATACAAATATATTCGGTAAATATAATTTTGTTAATATTTGCATGAATTTTTTTTAAAAAATAAAATTTCATAAAAACCGCTTTCAAAATATTTTCTTAATAAAATTTAATTTAGGCATGTATTTTCCTCTGAAAAGAGTATAATTCCAATAAAAAAATTATGTAAAAAGTTGCAGATATGTATTATTATAAAGCAACTGACTTCCCTCTAAAACAACTTTAAAAAAGCTTAAACACAGTCGCATTATTAGAGCCGTAATCTTCCAAAAGTTAATTTTATCCTAAAAATGAACACGTGGGCAACATAAAATTTTTTTGAAATCTTCCAAAAGTTGGCACTAAGAATGTTTACAAAAATACAAAAGATAAACGACTTGCCCTTGAAAAAAAGGTTTAGTACTAAAAAGTTTTAACTGTTAAGCAGGTTACGTAAGTTTGGCTATCTTTTGTATAATTTAAAATTAATTTTTTTTATAAAAAAACTTTTTAATACCTTTTTATCCCACCAAAAAAAAGATCTAAAAAGTAAGAAGTATAAAATCTTTTTTTTAAAGTATGTGAAGAATTTGATGTTGGTTTTTTTTTGTTAACCAGCCACACTACACTGCTAATATTTTAAAAATATTAGCATCTTTTATAAATTTATTTTCTAGTGCAGCTTCCTACCATATAACAACTTACAGGCAGTTCTAATTCTTCAGCTTATAAAGCAAATCTGCTTCAACAGAAGTTGAACTGACGTTCCAGTTGACTTGATACAAATTATATATCTAAATTATTTTTACTGTTTCTAAAGTATAAAAAAAGTATTAAAAATTAAGATTTGAACTTGAACTAAGATATAATTTTATTACAAGATTTAATAACATACTTAAAAAAAGTTTTTTCTGCAGCCTTGAGGTTAAAGAACCCATAACGCTTTTAATTTGAAATATTATGTATAGCTTAATAAAAAAAAACCTTCATTTTTTTATTTTTTCCATAGCTAGATTTTTTTTAATAAATCCGTTTAATTAAATTTGCAGTCGTCTAGTTTTTATTAAGGTTTATATAATAACTACTCTAATATTAATCAATTAATAATATTAATCTTATTAAATTCGAAAAAGTCAATTTTATTATAGTTTTATTAATGTCATACAAGCGCTCGACAACCGAGTCTATGCTTCAAAAAAGATTACATTTACTACTGATTTGAGTATGTCTTTAAATTTTTTTCCGTTTTCCAGTAGTTTTAATAATATTCTGAAACATATTAAATTAAAAGCTTTAAAAGGAAAATTAATAAAAAGAGAACAACAACATTTTTAAGCTCTTTAAAAGAAAAGCCCAACTCCAAATAAACTTAGCTTGTCCCTGCTGAGAACCCTTTCGTATTTATATGTTCTATTTAAGATAGCAGGAAAACAGTTAAGTTAGCATTTAAAAGAAAAATTTAATTACAATTTTCTTAAATTTAGAAGACCATTAAATACTTTTTCTTTCCTAGTTAAAATTATGTTATTTTCTAAATGCCAAAGAAAATAAGCATGAAATATTTTATAGAAATTAATAAGTACAACTAATGCGAATTGTACGACTTCACTACTAGCGTATGAGGTGGTATAAAATTAATGCGAGTGGGAAGCTACCTTTATGGTGAGTGTAATAATAAGACTAACGATCTAAAAGATGAACCTATTATATCACTTATAACTGTTATCAATGATTTGAATATGCACTTTCATTACAGAAAATATATTTCAAATGTTGTGTACATCCACTAATTTTATTTATATTCATATAAAATTTAAGTAGATCCCAAAAAATTTTATATTTTGTGTAAACCTAGATTCAACTAGATCCACTTAAAATAAAAAAAATTTTAACAAGCTTTTATATGAATGTTCTATATATATCTTTTATATTACAAAATTTAATTAGATTTAAATTAAGATTCAAAAATTATTATCTACATACTTTTTACGTTATTTTAAAAAAATTAAATCTTATTGGTTGAATAGAAAATTATAAATTCTCACGCGCTTTTTTGATTCACCATATTATTTTATACTTCGTTGAGACAAAGTTCAGTAATTAAACTAATAAATCTAGACTGCTAAAACTCATTTTTCACTTTAATTAGATAATAATTTGAATAAACTGAATTCATAAAATTACAATAGAGAAAAAAAAATCCTAACGTACATATACTTGTTTATTTTCTTTAAACTTGTTTAGGTTACGGTTGCATTTTATACTTTTAGTTTTAAAACAATTAATTATAATCTAATTTTATGCTACTCCGCTAAATTCAAATAATTTTTAAAACAGTTTTCCTTATAAACGGTGTTACCGGAATCTTTATGCGCTTAAATTTCCTTCAACGCAAAATTTCAATCTCTAGAATCTTAATAACGTAGTGAGAGGCATTAGATAATCTTTTGAGCTGGAAAAATAAGGTAGTAAGCGTTAAGTTCATTTTGTGAACTTTACAAAGAAATTTGCAATAAAGTTTTTTAAATAGTAACGATTCTTAATTTTTTTCTAAAAAAAAAAATGAAAAGACAGTTTCCTAACATAAGGGGAATCTTTTATTTAAAAAACATCTAAAATTATCACATCTATTATAGCTACATCAGATTTTTATAGATTAAATAAATTAATTAAATTTAGCCTCACTAAACTAATTAGCTTAACTTTGTAAGAACAACTTTTTCTCTATGAACTTTTTACTTAAAATACTCATTTATAAAATTTTATAGTAATTATCTACATGAAAAGTATTTCAAAATATATTTGAATTTAAAACGGAATAAGCTCAACTTTCAGCTTTTATTAATTATAATGATCAACAAAACTTTAAGTAATTTCTTTTTAATCAAATTTTCGTAACTACCAAAAAATCAACTAAAAACATTTACATTTTTAAAAAAAAGTATAAAAAAATTCGATTATAAAAAGAATTCTTATTTAACTAAATTTATACCACTGGCGCGCCTCACGTCCTCAGGTCTTACATAAATAAAGAACACAAAACAGCTGCATCTTGTTAATAAGTTTTATTATTATAGAAATTCTTTATTACGCTGAAAGTTATGAGACTAGTAGGGTACACTAATTATTTTAATAAAGCGTAAAATTTAAAAAAAGGGCAAACTTGATATAAATATAATTCCTACAGGCATGCAAGTTTAGTAGCTTAAAAAAAAGCATATATTTATTTTTACTTACAAAATATAATATTTTTATTTTGCACCGAACAGAAATGAAAAACAACAATATCAAAATAACCATTAAGGGAATTATATTACACACAGAATGTAAAGAAAATTGAGAGGATATAGTAATGAAGTAATCCAAAGCACATTAAATATATACAATATAAAAATATAGAAGAGACAGCATTTATATGTTTTTAAACATTAAATTAAAGTTAACAAAATTTTCCATTAAATATAATTAACTTTTGGGATCGGCTTCAAAGCACTATTTAGTTTCTCCATTAACTTAAAAGTAGAAAACCTTTTTTAATTATTTAAGGTGACTTACAACTTTGTTAAAGAAGAAGAGTCTTTCAAACTATCTTTATAAGATGTTTACTGTAATTAGACTCAAAGTGATATTGCGAGATTTAGAAGTTATATTTATAAAGTATAAAATTTTAACTGTTAGTACAAGAGCGTTAACTTTTTTTGTTCGTCCATGATAAGTCCTTGAAGAAAGAGTGAATTAGAATTTTGTATTGTACTTTTCTTAATAATTCGCAATTTATAGTTGATACAAAGCGCAGTTTTTGATCTTCGTTATTGGCAGAAGCATACTATATTTTTTAATAACACAGTTAATAATATAATACCTCTTCTAAATTTGGTTTAATGCCTTTAAAAAACTTTTTTTTGCAATATTTAAAGTTCTACTTTTAAAAACTTCGTTATTTTAAGTTTCTCTTAAAAAACTTATTAAATGGCATTAATCCTTCCCTTTAAAAGTTTCGAACAAACTTCCATAACGACGATCTACCCTTCGTCAAAGCCGCCAGCTGGTGTCGCCCATTAACTATTCCAAAATTAATAAAATTCAAAAACAGAGAGTCTGATTAGCATAGGTAATTTTAAATCGCTCTTCAAATCGGTGTTTTTAGCACAATAAATCTCTGACAATAAAATCAGTTCCTCTCGACTTATTCTACTACATTTTCATATGTATCATAAACATTTTTAAGTAAATTTATTTATATTTTAATAAAATCTCTACTAAAGCGAAATATAGGACACCCTTTTCGGCACAAAGCGCATTGTATAAATACAAGAAAAAAGAGGTACCATAGAGAGGAAAACCGACTTAAGGCGACGTTTTTTTACTAATTAACCAGTTTAGCTATTTATAATTTTAACAATTCTTACAATTTATTTTAAAAGGTAAAGGGGATAACAGAGATTATTTTAAGACTAGCCTAGGAAGAAGGGATATATAAAACGAGTTGTTCAGGGAATGGGTGGCAAGGGATTATTATAAAGGGTACGCTAATATCCAGAACTAAATTAGTAGAATAATATATGTGTAGATATAATTTCAAGGCTACGTCTACCCGAAGCATCGGTCCTTAGATGTTAGTGCCTGCTAATCAGTTGTTGCCTATAGCTCCTAAAGCGAAGTTCTCACTGATTAACTCATGCCTCTAACGTAACATTGAAAGAGAGTGCAAGATAAAGCATTATTGGATTAACTTTCGCCCAACGCTAACAGACTGCGACCCCTGTGTATTAGCGTACCCTATTTAATACCTTGTTTAATGCAATCTTTTAATTACTCCTTTTATATTTCCTAATTTACTTTTTAATTGGTTGTGCAAGACTTTTGATAAGTGGTACTCTTCTAACAACCCCATAGAAATACTATACTGTCCCTTTTTTCTAGTTTCTTTGGGGTTTTTTTTGGCTGATGTTAAGTTTAGAAGAAAAAACAAACAGTTATAAAACGAAGGGTCGCAAGTAGAAGAGTAACCTTTAATGTTTATTAAGTATTTTTCTTTACACATATATATGGCCCGCTATTGCATTTACTCAATCTTATATATTAATCACAGTTAACTTTTGGCCATTTTGGCCTTTAAATCTTAAAATGTATTAGCAAGTTGCTCTCAGTCCTTAGGAGTGATTTCCAAGGGATCCTCAAAACAGTTAGGACCCTCTTAAAAATGTAAGAAACAAAAAATAAAGATTTATTTCATTGGTGGTGTCTGAACGTAGAATTTTTTATATTAATGTGTATTATTTATTGGTGTAAGATTAAATTACATGTTTTAATTGACGATAAAAGATTTAATTTTGTTACTTTGTATCTAATTTTGAATTCGTTTTTAATCACACTGCTTTACCAATTCCTTGGAGTCACCAAACGAAACATTTAAGGGTCACCTTAAACAATAAGTCCTGAAGGCAGGAAGTAAACTATGTAGGAACGGAATTCAAGACAATGACTCAAACTATGTGTCTTTTACTTTGTGCCAATGGATTACTTTGTTGTATAAATCCGACCGATCATAACATACTGTTAGTAACCTCTTTGCTTACTACATCTTATGCTGGCCGCAACGGCTTACCCAGCGCACCAATCGGTTAATGGCAAAAGAGCTCAGTTACAATATAAAAGAATAAATTTTCTATAATTACTCTTTAATACTAACAACACTGCCTTTTAAGAACAAAAAATATGAACACTATAGTTACTTATTATTCTATGCAATAAAAAGTAAAAAAAAAATTTGTGAAAACTATAAACAGCGCTAAACGTGCTGATAACCAAAAAACGTCCCTGCGCTTTGCATTCGTATGCGGTAGAAAAATTTTATTAATAAAAGTTTCGCTAATATTTCCAGAGGGAACCTTAGGACCAAGCTTGACTGATTGTTCAGAAAAGTATCTTGATCTAGGACCCTTTCTGCGGCCTGGGTTTCGTCAGTGGAATTTAAGCGGCTAGAAATCATAATGTATATATAGATAGATATAGATATACAACTTGCTTCAATACAAGCTTAATTTTATTTGTTTGCTATCATCCCGTTTAGGGCTTAAAAAAAAGTTTACTGACTTTTTAAGAGAATTAAACAGTTATAGCGTTAGAAGGTTCACCATACCACTACTCTCTGGTTAACTGGTTCAAGAGTAAAATTTGACTTTGCTTATATTAAAAAAATACATATTATTTTATAACATTAATGGATATATCCTAATTACTAAAAAATAAAGTTAACCGAGTGAGGGAACAAAAATCTCAAACTGACTAACGACATTTGGAACGCGAGAAGAAGAAATGTAAGAAAAACATGGTAAAAAAAAGTTTCGGTGGTCACATTTACAAAAACGAAAAGGTAGAACAAGACAAAAATCATTTGAAAAAAAAACCGAATTTGGCTAGTAAGCTAATGCTTTCAAAACAGCGTACTTATGTTTCAAATAAATGCGTTTTATTGGAGCATGTTATTTTGTACATATTTAAAAAATAAAAAGTGGGCCTGCACGGCGTATTAGTAGATATCAGTATGGCTTGCGCAAAGGGTTAGCAGCTTTTTTTTTCATGCTAAATTAATCCTGTTTTTATGAAATAATATTATATTTTTGTTAATTAGAGGTTTGTTTGTTTAACTGCTTCTTTTACTATTTAATTATTTCTTTTTTATAATAAATTTTGTTACTATTTAGTTACATTGATAATTATATTAAATTTAGTAACCTGTTTACTTAGGTTATTTTATATTTTTATTTGTTTAAGGTTTGTTCGATAATTATATCATTCAATTTATTAAATATTAGTTTTATATTAACATTTAATTTTTTTTTTTTCTTTTTTTTATAGAGTATGTAGAGGATGTTATAACTCGTTGCAGAAGAGAAGGCCACGTGTACTTTGTTAAAGGTTAACTGTTTTTATCTTATACTTCTTGTTATTTTAATATAATTTAATTTATTTTTTATTTATTATATAAAAGTTAATATATTGATTTTTTTAATTACTGACTTTTTTTTTAGTTGAAAAGATTGTAGGACTGCCTCATAAAACCACTTATTTTCTTGAAATCAAGTTTAATAATAAGTTAGTTAGAACGAAATCTACTTTTAAGGGATGCTGGAATGAAACTTTTATGCTGTAAGATATATACTTTTAAATTATTAAGTTGATTTTTTTTGTTAAAATTAATATAATTAAGAGTTTCGCCAGAAACTTCTGCATTGAGCTTTTTTTTATACGAAGAAAAATCTTTTGTTAGTACCTTAATTGCTTCAGGGCGGCTCCCAGATGACACGAATGGAAAACGTTTTTTTTATAATTACTTTTATAAATCTAATTTTATAATTAGATTAATTTTTATTATTTAAACGAATTTAATTTTATAGTAATTTACTTTAATAGTTATTATTCTATTATATAATATTTACATAAATTTACTATTTTTACTCTCTTTGAAATTGTATTTTTTTATTAAAGATTACTGTTTTTTACGTTTGTGAATTAAATTTTTTACTATTTTAATTTAAATAAAGTTTTTTTTTATTATAAATTTACTTTAATTAAAGATAATTTTTCAATTATAATAGTATTGAAATAAGTTTTTTGGAAATCTTTATGGTTTAGATTTTATAATTTAACATCTAATATAAAAAGTTTATTATTATTTTTTATTTATGCAATTTTTTTATCAATTATTTAAATTTTTATATAATAATAACATATTTATACTTACGATATTTTTATTTTTTTCCGATAATTTTATTTATTTTATGATTTATTGATATTTGTCTTACACAATTTTTATAATTATAATTTTAAAAATAATTTTTTTAATTAAGGCTATAATTAATTGTTTTCTTACTTTTTTTATATAAATAAAAAAGTCAAAACTTTAAACACATTGAATCCTGATCTTCAAATAAAAGTGAAAGTCACGGTACCTAAATTTTTTTTTGTTTTTAATATAAATTTAATGTTTGTTTTTTTATCTTTAGTTATTGAAAAGCATTTCTCCTTCCACCGTTCCCTCCCGCTCTCTTTCCACTATTCGTAAGATTTTAATTTTATAAATTAGATTTTATACACTTTTTTAGTTTACTTCTGCTAAGCGTGTGAATCTCCTAAAGTAAATTTAATTACGAAATCTTCACCGGGATTTCCCCTTGGGTACCTTTTTTTATTTTCTACATGATATTTAAATTAATTTTTTATTTTTATTTTTATATGAAATATTAATTTCATCTTTTTTAAAATTATTTTTTCTTATAATTTTATACTTTTAATTATTATATTATAAAATTTTATATTTTGATATTTCGAATAAATTATGGTGCTTTTGTATATTTAAAGTATATAAAGTTGTACTTTTCCTTTTTTTAACAAAAATTCGTAGACTTTTATTTTTAATTTTTATTGTTATTTAATGTTTTCTAATCAAAATATTTCTTTTTTTTTATTTTTAAAATAACTTATAATTATAAAAATTTAGTTGTTTTATTATTTTTATTATGTAGTTTTATACTTTTTATATTAAATTTTAAAGTTTTTAAATAAATTATGAAAAATTATTTTATTTTGTTAAATTTATTTTACAAATTTATAGTTGAACTTTGCAAAAATTAATATAAATTTTAACTGTTTTTTAATATTTTTTATTAATTTTATTTTTTAAAGTTTTAAATTTTTTTTATTTTATTTTTTTATTATAAAATTTTAATTTTCTACTTTATGAAGATTTAACTGTTTTATTTTTTATTATTATTAATAATAATTTTAATTTTATATGTTTTAACTGATTTTTTAATTCTACTTTTTTTTTTACTAATTTTCATTTATATTATAAATTTTTCACTTATCTAATTTTTTTATTTTTATTAAGTTTTAATCGATTTCTTTTATTCATATTTATAAATTTCACTTTCCAATTTTTATTAAGTTTTAACTGATTTCTATTTTTTTTTATAAATTTTAATTTTTAATTTTGTATAAAAGTTACGAATATAAAATAGCATCGAACGGCCGTATTTATTATATAAACCATCACGCGCAAACCACCTCGTGGGAGCCTTTTCCTGAAGTACTTAAAATATCATTTACTTATAATATTATTTATTATTACTAATTTTATTTAAGTATTTCCATTTGAAATTCATATCATTAATTTGATATTTTTTAATCTAGTATTAATTTATCTTAATTAGAACTTTTTTTGTTTTTTTAATTATAATCCAATAATTATTGTGTAATCGTAAAAGTTTTTTTAAAATATTTTCTTAAAGTCTTACACTTTATAATTTACTAATTTATTAAAAAAACAATTTTTAAAAAATTTTTATTATTATTTTTATTACTATTATTTTTAAATATTTTAGAAATCTTGAACATGAAGAATTTTTAATTATTTTTATTATAAATGAAAGTTTTAATTTTTTATATATTTATAGATAATTTCTTGTAACTTTATTTATTTACTAATAAATTTTTTTTTCACGAGATAAAACAGGCCGTTTCAAACTTGTTTATAAGCTCAGACTCCTTACCATTACCCAATCGCAGCGGGTCTTATAATCAAGCTTTCCAATCAACCCGTAGTTCCACAGTCTTACCTTATAATAATCAATTTGCTCATTCACTCCCTCCTGGGTTTTTTTTTTTAAATTATAAATTTGCTAAAAAAAAGTTTTATATTTTGTAATATTTTATATATTTTTCATATCCGTGCAGTTTTAAGAATTTTTATTTAGTTTTACACATTTGCAAAACTAGTGGTATATAAAAGTTTTTTATATTAAAATTATCCGCTTTTTGGTAGTAACGAGGAATATTATTTTTAATAATTTAAAAAAATAAAGTTATGTAGTAATAAAATATTTTACTTATTTGTACAGTTGGGAAGAAAGGCGAGCTCCTTCCGGGCGCCCTTACTATATAGACCACAATTCTAAACGAACAACTTGGACCCGGTATCTTTTTTCTTCCTATTTAGTTTATCGGATGCGAAATATTATGTTACTTCAGACCAGAAGGCGCTGTAATATCCTCAACCTGCAGAGAAGAACTTCCTCGCTATCTTGCTGGCGTGCCTACTCCTGTTTGGGGTAACTTTTCCTTGAAAACTTGGGACTATAGTACATATTATTTATTATGAAACTCATTAAGAAGAAGTTCCTCAAGCCAATAGAGAAGACTATACTCGCTCTACAATGGGTACTCCTTATCCTGTTTGGGGTACTTTTATCATTATATACGCCGGAGCTTTTTATATGTGATTTTACTCTAAACTTCCTAGAAACGGTTCCTTTAAGCAAAGAAGAGCCCCTCACTTATGCACGTGGTACTTTTCTGTTATATATATATAAGTATTTTTTATGTTATTTTACTATAAACTTATTAGAAACTTCTTCTCAAAGACGAGAAGAGCCTCTTACTTATGCACGTGGTACTTTTCTGTTATATATATATAATTATTTTTTATGTTATTTTACTATAAACTTATTAGAAACTTCTCCTCAAAGACGAGAAGAGCCTCTTACTTATGCACGTGGTTAAGAAAAATCATTTTTAATAGATCTCTAATCTTTTCAATTAATTTATTTTATAGTAAAAGTTTATTATTTTTTACTTTTATTATTATGTCAAATTTTTTATTTAAATTTTTTAATTATATTTTATTATATTTTTATTTTTTTTAATTTTATTAGTAGTTATATTTTTCTTTTTTTGTAAATTATATTATATATTTTAATATCAAATAAACTTAAAATATTCTTATTAGAAAGTATATTATTTATATTTATATTTTATAAACTTTTTAGAAACTCCCTTTCAAACTGGCAAAAAGGAACCTTTAACTGAAGAGTCCCTTATTCCTGCGAGAGGTATACTTTTTATACATAAAAGTTTATTAATATTAATATACTTTATATTTTATATAATAAATATTAATAAAATAAATATTAATAAAAAAAGTTTCTTTTGCATTACTTTTTTCTATATAATAAAAAAAATTCTAAACAGCCAGTCAGACAAGCGCAGAGGAACCTCTTCGTACTTCTACTGAGAGCATATTTTTTTTATATTATAACTTAAAAAGTTTTTTTTTATACACCTAATGTTATAAACTTCTTAGGAGCAGATCCTCAAATAAGTAGAGAGGAACTTCCTCCTTTCACTGAAGAGCCTCTTCCTTTTGGCTGGGGTTGCCAACTTTTTATGAACTTTGAACTTAAATATTTTTTATTTATATAATAATCATCTAGAAACGCGCTACACTCCGGACGGTCGCCTTTATTACGCCAATTATATTACGCGCGTTACTCAGTGGGAGCGCCCCGATTCTGCTGCGTATATATTTTTATATGCAATATTAAGTCTTTTCATGCAATATTAAATCTTTTCGTTTTAGAGAAGTAACGCTGCCGTTATATAATCGCACGTCCGATTCTACTTGAGTGGTGTACTCTTTTCGAGTGTATTAATAAAGTTTGTGATGAGAAAATAATTTGTTACCGCGTTTTTTTATTATTTTTAGGAAGTTCAATTTTTTTAAGACAATGTTCATGCGAGGAATTGGAATAGCGATTCTGCTTGGTAATTTGTGCTAAAGCTGAAAAAAAGTTAATGATTTACTATTTAGCAGAGTGACTAGAAGTTAATTTAGTATAAAAAATACATAAAAAAGTGAGTTGCACTAATTTACAGAAATCTTTTTTTTTAAATTATTCTGCTTGGCATTAATATAAAAGTTTTTGCGGTTCGTAATTTAAAACTATATTCTCAATTCAATCAATTTATTAAAAAAAAACATATTATAAAAAGTAAGTGTAGAATTGAAAGATTTCCGTATAAATAAATACACGAATTAGCGATTTGCTCTTGAAAAAATTTGCTTGGCACTTATACGAACCGAGCAAATTGCTATTTAATTATATGCTCGGCATTTACGTATATGCTTTTGTGTATTGTAGCTCAAAACTTTTTTAATCACTGTAGTAGTAAGGTGAGTAAATTTTGTTAAGAAAGTTTTATAACACAAGTTATGCTTGAGGTTCGCAGTGGTTTCAATTTTTTGATCTGCAAGAAATTAAAGTTTTAACCAAGACTTCTTACAATCCTAGTAATGAGGGGCTTGAGGCGTTATCTTTTGCTTATTACGGCAAGCGTTATAGTGGCAGCCTTAATTACTTAATATAACACTATATTTAAAAGGAGAATACTCTAAATTATATATTACACGCCGGCGCAAGGGAAGCTTTATATACAATTTAGTTTTCCACAATCTTTCTTAATCGTAAGTTTTTAATTAGGGATTTCCTTTTTTAGAGCGCTTCTGAAGTTAGGAAATACAAATTTTGCGTGACACCTCTACAATAAGTTGTTCATTATGTTTTATGTTTGTGCACTACCACTATCTCATTTTATAAACAAAGTATGATAAAAGTATTCAGAACAGGTTCAATACTATATTTTTTATTAATTTTAACAGGCCAATCGATGCTTCTAAACGAGAGAAAAAAAAATTTTTTAAGCTGTGCCGTTTATTAGTTTATGTACACAAACCTAGCTTTCACTAAATTACATGCACTCACTACACATTCACCAATAAAATTTTACACCATTACGCACTCCATCTTTGGGTAACTATAAAGTTTATTGATAGTAATGAAGTACCTAGTGATACTTTAAATTTGCTAGTATATTCTTTAGTTAAGTTGTTCTACAGAGTTTCCCTTATATTATTTAACTTTTTGTTTATCCTATTTTAGTCTTTCAAACTTAAGTAAAAAACCAGATAGAATTTTTAACACCGAAAGCTTAGCTAAATGTGTGCATTCCTATAAAAAATATTGAACTGTAAAAGAAAAATCTTAACATGCACTAACCCTTGCTATCTGTCAATACTTGTTATTTAAGCCTTGAAATCGCTGATATCAAGCATTTTACTGACTTGAAAATTATAATTTGTAAAACTTGGCTTCAACTAATGATATATACAAGTTTTATATATAATAATAATATATCAGTAGCAATGCTATAACTAACAGAAAAGAAGGAAAATAAATGCAAGAGAAAACAAAACCTTGGCATTCGCTCTATTAAGCAGAATAGCGCATATTTTATATTTCAAAATACTGGAAAACAAATTTTTTATCTTTTTCGTACAACTTGTATCTATACTAAAAAAGATTTTTTTATAATTGACACTAAGCATTTCTGTCGAGAAAAATTCTACTTTGTGATTGGACACTTTTAAAAAAATATTTACAGGAATTATTATTGTTAGTTGAAATTGCGTTTTATTTTAAACTATGCTTAGCTGTGTAAATAATTAGGTTAGTCTTGTGTTTAAAATTGTTGATTTTTTTAAGTTATATAGATGGTTGTGTGTAGGATGTATTTTTTGTAATTGTATTTAAAGTTTGGTGGTTATTATCCTTTATTTCAACGTAAAGATGCTGAGATAAAAAAAATTTCAAGTTTACAAAAGCAAAACGATATATCGGTTTCACGCTACTTAGGTAATGCCATCCGGTCCAAGAGTGAAGTTCAGTTTAACTTTAGACAAAGACGTTCCACGACGCAGTAGCCTCTCAGTCTGACATAGTAGAACACGTATTTATTTTTGAAAAAAAAAAAAAAAAAAAGCTGCCCCTCCAATGTAATAGTATAAATCAAAGAAATAAAAATAGCGGGTGGCTTAAATTTAGGTTTGTATTGCTTTTATACATAAAATATAAGAAAATTTCGGGGATGTTCTCAATTACATATTTTGAAAAATTGGTAACGTTTAGTCTATTAGAATGAGACGGCGATACTTAACACTCTTCTAATATTCTGGTCTTCTTCGTGTACGTCTGAGCCGGGCTTCAAGTTGAAAGTTTCTGCTTAAAACAGTTAAATAACTTTATACTAGAGCGTTGGAATAAGAAATCTTTAAAACTTGCTAAGGGACTTATATGCTGCAATGACGGGCTCTTGACCTGCCCATTAGAGGAAAACTTTATATGGTAGGTTGGGTTCCTTTGCTTAACCATAGTTGCTCTGCACCCGCCGTTCTCCTCGAGTAGGTTTTAACAATATATTGAAAGGTTGCAAAAACTGAACTAACCTCGCTAGCGAGAGGTATTTTTTTTCACGCTGCATTAACTCCTGCAGCGTCCCCAACCAAAATATAAATTTAGCAATTAAGCTGTCTTATGTGGTACACTCTAGGGTATTAACTTAGGCTAATTTGGGGTCTAATTTCCAACGCAAGTACATGTATTTTAAAAGCAATTTAACGTACTTCGTAGGCAACTTAACCTACCTGAGAGCTTGAGTATTTCAAGTTTTTACTCTCTATCTAGAACCAGAAATAGTTAAATTTTTTTTTTTAAAGTTTTACTTAATCGTGTCCTATATGAATTTTTTAAATAATCTATCAACAATAATCGTGAAATGCTTTTTTATCCAACTGCAGCTTCGGAGTTAAAAAAACTTTTAAATGTATATCATTATTGCTCACCATCTTATTTGTAATTTAATAGTGCTTTGATGTTTATTAATTTGTTTACGGAGCCTTTAATTAAAGAACGTTATACTTATAGAGTGAATTCCCTGGCCTATTTTTATTAAGCAAGGCGGTCGCTCTCATGACATAATAGCGTATAGTTTATAAACCGCTTTTACCGGTTTCCAAAATGTATAAGTAAACCCTCTGTTAGAATGTTAGGAAGTTTATAAAATGCACTAAACATAAAAAAAAATTTTTTTTACTTTATTTATTATTTAAATAAATTAAACATTTTTCCTTGTTTCTAATTTTAATTATGTTAGCGTAAAAAATGCCTTTATTATTTCTTCAAATAACTATTAAAACAGTAAATACTAATTTTAAAGCGTCCACTTTCCGAGGAAGTTGTTAATATATATAAACTAAACTTAATTTGTTCAGCTTACGTGTAACGTATAAATTCCCAAATGGACTATAGGCCGGTCCCAAAGTAAAAAAAAGTTAAATGGTCTAGATATTTAGTTAGAAAAGTTCAATGTGTTTAAGCTACATACTAATTTTTTTGTGAAAAATATGTATCGGGGTATTAGCTATAAAAAAAACTAACACTCTTTTTTTAATAACTTAAATGATAAAGAAATTAAACATGTTACAAATCTTGATGACAACTTTTAATATAAATAGACTGTTATGTTTTTTTTTATATAACTCAATTTAAAGTCTGTAAATATATAAAAAAAAATAAAGATAATTCCGCATAAGGTTAGCATCATAAAAATGGGATAAACGCTAAGAACTAAATTTTTTTACAGGTGGAGTTGTCAAAATTGTATTTTATTGGAGACTTTATTTACCAAATAAAAGGTAAAGCATGTGAGCGATGTTCCTGAATACTTTTGTTTCTTTCTATAGAAGTTGTGGTTGGGAACGTTGAGGCACGTTAGTAAAAATATTTTAAACAACGAATTAATGAGTCCTAGAGGTTGTTCTCAATTTATTAGTTTTAGGTTTTTTACATACAGAAAGTTTTTATAGGATATTTAAGGTCTACTGTATTTTATAAATTTTTATAGAGTACCTTGATGTACTCGCTCGTTACCGGTTGCAGGGCGATGTATTTTTTATAAAAGGTTTATTGTTCTTATTCTCATTATTAAAATTCTTATTTTACCTTTAAATTTTTATAAATATTTGATACGCACTTTTATTTGCTCTTCTGGTTATATTTTGAGGCACTTGTTTTAATAATAAAATTTGTAGATTTGTTCAAAGTTTAAATTTATATAAAGCCTCTTTTTGTAAGTTTTTTTC
Organism: Zophobas morio; assembly: GCF_036711695.1. Classification (NCBI taxonomy): domain Eukaryota; kingdom Metazoa; phylum Arthropoda; class Insecta; order Coleoptera; family Tenebrionidae; genus Zophobas; species Zophobas morio. The sequence continues at coordinate 133,685 of NW_026972524.1, forward strand.
TTTAGTTAAAAAGATCGTTGGTCTCCCACGGAATGGCTATTATTCCGTCGAAATTAACTCTAGACATAAATCAATTCGGACCAAGTCGAAATATAAAGGACACTGGAACGAAACTTTTATGCTGTAAATAATTTTTCTTATACAATAAAATTTTTTTTTCTTAACCTTTTTTTTGAACACTATTTTCATAAAAGAGTTGGATCTGAATCTGAAGCGATCAATTTTAATATTTATGAAGGAAGCTATCTTTCTAGTACTGTAGTAGCCTCAGGTCCACTGCCAAACAACACTCATGGAAAATGTAACTAAATTGTGAAAATTTTAATAGATTTGTAAAAATTTTAAATTTTATATTAATTAAAATATTAAATTCCTTTGATTTTGTTGAACGCGTTAATAAATATTTTAAATATAAAACAGACAAAGTTGTTAGTTCTAACAATGAAAAGTTTCAGTTGAAAGTAAAAGTTACGGTAATTATTAATTTTCAGTTTACGATTTTTTTTTTAATTAATTTTTTGGTATAGTGTTTGAAAAAATTTAATTCGGAGGTTGTTGACTCTCGCTCACCGACACCAACTCTCACTTCTGGTTGCCAAAAAAAAATTTTCAATGATTGTTTTTTTTAGCTCGTTTACAATTTTTTAAGCTTCCGAAATGTTTATCACCAATCCCACAATGCGATCTTCACCGGGGTTTCCTCCTGGGTTGTGTTTTATATTTTTTTTCCTTTTTTTTAAATTTTTGCTTTTATAATTTTGTGTAAAAGTTATGAATTTAAATTAGATCCGCGTGGCCGTATTTATTATATAAACCACCACACAAAAACTACTTCGTGGGAACCTTTTCCTGAAGTACTTAAATTATATTTTATTTTTTTTAGTATTAATTAATTTATTTATTAACTTTTACAGAATTTTATAATCAATTTTTAATAAATATTTTAATTAAAATATTTATTATAAAGAATTTATTATTATTTAACTCTAAAAGTTTATATTATTTTTATTATGTAATCATTAGGAGATTTACTTTTTAGCATTTTAGAGTTTTTAGATCATAATTTTTACAGAATTTTATTATAATTTTTAATAACTATATATCATAAAGAAATTATTATTTTCTATAAAAACATAAAAGTTTTCACTACTTTTTTACTGAAATCATATTGATTTTTTCAACTTCCCAGAGTTTTTAGATTTTCTCATTTTTCATTTTTTATTTTTACGAGATTAAACATCTTGTTTCCAACTTACGCTTAAGTTCGGATTCCCCTATAGCAACACCATCCTTGTCGCAATCTAATGAAACTCTTTTTAAAGTTCATCAACCAAATAATAACCGCACGGTTGAACCAAGTAATAGTGTGACCAGTAGACCACTCCCTCCCGGGTTCTTTTTTTTATTATTTTAACTAATAATTAGTTAGAAATAAAGTTATAGAAAATGATAATAATTATATTATTAATTTTCTAAGGACTATTTATAAAATATTATAAAAGAATTTTAATCAACAAACAACTAAATTATTTAAAAAGTTTAAAAATTTTCAAAACTTTATAAAAAAAATATTGACTTTTTTTATTATTATTATGTACAGTTGGGAGGAAAGACGGACCCCTTCCGGACGCCTTTACTATATAGACCACAATTCTAAACGAACAACTTGGACCCGGTATATTTTTTGTTGCTTATTTAGTTTATCGGATGCCATATAGTTATGTTAATCCAGACCCGGAGGAACTGTAGCCCCCCAAACCAACAGAGAAGAACTTCTTCCTTCATCTGAAGAGTCTCTTCCTTCTGGTTGGGGTAATAACTTTTCATTATAAACCCTGAAATTCTGTGTATTTTTTGGTTATAAACTTAACAGAATTGCGCCACACACCCCATGGGCATCCATATTATGTCAATCACAATACTCGTACTACCCAGTGGGTGCATCCCAACTCCTCTACGTACTTCTACTATTTTATTTTTATTATATTATATATTATTGTATTAACTTATATATTATCAGCCTTCGACGCGCGTTACCACCTGGATGGACCCAATCCGTAACTCCGGACGGGCGAGTTTTTTTTATTGATCATAATAGACGAATCACATCCTATCAGGGTAATGCAAAGTTATTATTGGTTGATAATTATTTTTAAAAATGTTATACTATTTAGACCCCCGTTTGAGCTATCTTCCGGAGAGTTGTCCAGAAATTCCTAAATATGAACGTGATTTCCAACAAAAAGTGACTGCGCTAAGGAGCAAGCTGAGCCCTCTACCAGTTACTCTAAGTTTATATTTTATTATTTGTCTGATTTGTTTATTATCATTAATATTACTGTTCAAGGAAATATAATTCTTTTTTGACTTGCGGTATTATTGTTTAAAGGGAGAAAGTTTAATCTTGATATTATTTATTTATGATATGTTTATTATTGTTATCTTTTAATTATAAATCTTTTTGATTGTTCATTGGCGCTTTGTTTCTTTTTATCTTTTTTTTAAAGGTTTAAAAGTTATTTTTATATTTACTTGCCATTTTTTTTTTCTTTATTACTTTTATTAAGGAGGAACTGTCATTCCTTTTTTATATACTTGCAAGCCTTTATTTTTTTTATTCTCTTTTTTAAGAAAAACACAAGTTTTTTTTATTTATTGCGATTTATTTTTTTTAGAGGGGGAAATATAATTCTTTTTATATACTTACGAGCCTGATTATTTTTTCCTTATTTTTTTAGGGGGAAATTGTTTTGTTTTTTAACCGAAATGCTGTTTTTCAAAGTTCTTTTGAAGTTCTTACAAAGTTTGATTCGTCATATTATAAGTTCAGTCTTCTTATTAAGTTTCTTGGCGAAGAGGGGCTCGACTATGGCGGTGTTAGCCGGTTTTTTTTCGCTTCACTATTTTTTATGTAGTTTAATTATTTTTATATAATCAGCGAATGGTTTCATTTGCTCTCCTTAGAATTCACCAATCCCAATTATGCTCTTTTTAAGTACTCCAATGATAGCCACACAAATATTGTGATCAATCCGCAGTCTGGGATTAACCCTGAACATATTCACGTACCGAAAATATTTATATTTTTATAATATATTTTTCACTTTTTCACTATTTTATTAGCATTTTTAGTGTTAAGAATGCTAAATATATATAATTTTTTATTTTCTTTTTTTTTACTTACTATGATTATTATTATTATAGTATTTTACATTTGTTGGAAAAGTTATTGGCTTGGCGCTTTTTCACAATAAAATCATCTCTTGCAGTTTTACTTTACCTTTTTATAAAATTATACTCGGCAAGCCTTTAACTGTTGCTGATCTTGAACATATTGATCCCGTTCATTATAAAAGTTTGCGTTGGATTCTGTAATATTTTTTATGTTTATATATTTTTATTATTTATTAATTATTTATTACTTATTATGTAGAGATAATGATATTGATGACTTGGAAATGGGCTTATATTTTACAATTGATTATAAAGTTTTTGGTGAGCTGAAAACCCACGAGCTAATCCCCAACGGTTCGTCCGTCGAAGTAACGGATGAGAATAAACATCTTTATGCAGAGTATATACTATGTTAAGCTTAATAACGTTAGCTGCAATTGTATGGATGATTTAGACTCATTGTTCAATGGCGAATATACGACTCTGTTAAGCTGCAGACAGAAGCTTTTTTGAAGGGCTTCCACGATTTTGTCCCTCATGAGTATATCTCAATGTTTGACGAAAAGGAACTGGAATTGCTGATTTGCGGCATTGTGGAGATATCAGTGGATGATTGGAAAAAAAACAGCGTTTATAAGAATTTTAATGAGGACTCTCCACAAGTCAAGTGGTTCTGGGAGGTATCTTTGTTGGAAGCACCTTATATACCTTAATTCTTTTTGGCGCTCTTTATTGAAATGTTTAATGTTTCTATCAATTGGCGCACTTATTATAACTGTTAGGATTATTTGTATAAAGTCCATAATTTTTACTGTCTCTTTTTTATAATAGTTCCTAATTTTTTTATGACGTTTGTTATTTTAATGATTTTTTTTAATAACTGGCGCCATAATTTATATTATAAACGAATTTTTTATATAAATTTTCTATTTTTTAATGTTTTTTTTAATTTGGCTCGCTTTTTATTGAATTGGTTATTTAAAAGAATATCATACAATCTTTGTTGGATTTATTTTTTAAATAATAGTGAAGTATATTTTTATTATATTTTTTTGCGGTATTTTTTAAAAAATTTATTTATCCGCCTTTTTTATTGTGGTGATTGTAGTCCTATAATTTTTTTTAGCTCCGGATTATATATGTATGTGGTAGAATTTTTGATTTTATTTTAATTTTATCGAAAAGTTTTGTATGCATTTTCATGTTTTTATTGTTTTACCATAAACTGCCACTGCCGCTACTTCTGGTTATTACTAAGTATTTCTTCTTTATAAGTGTATGTCTGATAATAAATCTGCTAACTTTAAAAAGTATTATTAGTTTGCTTATAGTTCATGCATTTTAATGATTATTTAAGTTGGTGCCACCTCATTAATTATTGAGTTAAATTTAGTAATAGATAAATGTATATAATTTTTGTGGAACCGTTGTTAATACATTATGTAGCGAAATACATAAAAGTATTGGTTTTATTGGTGCCAGTTTTTATTTGTTAAGTAAAAAAAAATAATGACGTGTAGAGTTTATATATTTAATGAATTTTAATATTACTGACTTTTTTTTTAAGTTTATATTTAATAAAATTTAAATTTTTTATTTTCTAATTATAATTTTATGTTGGGGGCCTTTTAATAAAAGAGTTCATGATTTTTTACGACGTTTTAATACATAATAAATGGAGGTTTCATAAAAATTCTTGCAATTTAGAATTTTTAATAAAACATTGGCGGTATTTATTATTGGTAGGTTTTTTACTTGAAAGTGGCGATTTAGTAACTTTTTGGTAAATTTATATTTAATGAATTTAGAATTACATATATATATATTTTTTTTTAAATTGAATAAAATGTTTTAGAAAATAAAAAAAATTATAAAACTTTTTGGCTGTTTATAAATAAATATTTTTTATGAATTTTTTTATATTTTTTTAAGGCGAATAAAATGTTTTAAATATAATAATAAAAAATTATAAAACTTATTGGATATATCAATTTTTATTATTTTTTGAGGCATTTTTTTTTATTATTACATTTTTTGTTTTTATTGATATTTATTTTACTATTAGTATTTATACTATATTTAACTTTTTCTTAATAATTATTATTAGAACTCTTTTCTATATTTATTACATATATTTTATAAGCATTTTTTTTACATTTAAGTTTGTGCGTGAGATGGATACTCAGCATCGTGCAAGACTGTTACAATTTATTACAGGTTTGTTATAATTATTTATAATATTATTTTATTATAAATTTTATTTCACTTTTATTGGTATTATAATATTTTTACTTTTTATTATTTAAAACAAATTTTTTATTAGTATTAATGTTATTTTACTATCATTAATTATTTAATTATTTGTTTATATCATTAAATTGCTTATATATATTGTATAGTTATTATTATTTATTCTATTATTACTAAAAAAATAAAATTTTCAAAAAACTTTATTCTCTATATACAATTACTTTTATTGTTTAATATTATTTTTAAACTAATTTTTAGTTCAACTATTATTAATTATTTTGTTATTATTACTATAAAAGTAATTTCGTAACTTATAATATTTATCAACTATTTTTTTTTATTATAGTTATTCTTAAACTAAATTGTGTATGTCTAATTATTATTATTAATTATTTTATTTATTATAATTTAGCAATAATTACTACTATAACTGATATTATTAATTATTTTTATATTACTAAAAAACTAATTTTTTTAGTATAATTATTATTATAATTTTTATTATAAATTACTATTATTTTCTTTTATTATTATTTAACTAATTTTATTATATAATACAATTGTTATTATAATTATTATTATTTATATATATATCATTGTTAATATAATTTTTATTTAAGTAAAACTAATCTTATATATATTTATAAAATGTTATCAATCTATTATTTTATTTTTATAGTATAAAACTTGTTGTTACACTTTAATATTTATTAACTTTTCATTTTCAATCAGTTTAATTATTTTTCTTATTAAATATATTATTATCACTATAATCACGGTGATCATTATTTTACTAATAATATTATTATTATTTATTTATTATTGTAATTATTTCTATATTTATTTATTAATGTCATCATTATCAATATTGTTATCTATTTTTTTTTCATTCACAAAAAAATAATTTTTATTATTATAACCAAATTTAGGCACCAGCCGTGTACCAGTCGGTGGCTTTCGTGGACTTCAGGGGTCCAGTGGCCCTCAGTTATTTTGCCTTGAAAAAATCCCTGGTGACACTGACCTTCCCCAAAGCCACACATGGTAAATGAAAATATTAATATTATTAAACTTTTTAGTGAACAGTAAATTTATAATGAATCATTTATTCATTTGTAATATATATTTGTAGTAGTATTAATATAATTAAAAAAAATCTAAGATTTTTCTTGTTCAGCGTACTTTAAATTTTAATAATTAATTATTATAATGTATATAGTATTAAAAATTTATTAATTTTTGTATTTACGTTTATTATTGTTTTTTTAAAAAGTTCGTAAATTTTTAAAACTTTTATAATTATTATATTAGAAAAGCTGCAAAATTTATAAAGTAAATAATTTTTTTTTGACTTTTTAATAATTATAATAGTATTTAAGTAATTAAACTATATTATAATAAAAACTTTTTAAATTTTATTAATTTATTATAATTACGTATAGGTCATCATATAATATAATAATTAACACTTTATGATACTTTAAAAAAATATATTTTTTATTATTTCTATATTATATATATATTGTGAATTTATTTACTTCTTTTCCTTAAATACGGAAAAATGGTAAAATTTAGAATATAATCTTTTGCATATTTATTTATTTTATTATTTATTATTATTTCCACGTTTTTATAATTTTCTTTACCTTATTAAAATAATACAAAGTTTTTAATATGTAGAAAATAACTATTGTTTATATTAATTCATTATAGTAGTCTTCATTATTTTCTCTACGAATTTATTATTTTAATATACTTTCTTATTATTATACAAAAAGTTTGTAAAGTATAGAGAATAATTTTTCTTATTGAATTAATTATGATTATATTTTACTACGAGTTTATTAATCTATTTTACTTTATTATATTTATGCAAAATGTTTATAAAATAGGAAATAATTTTTTATATCTATTAAATTATTTATTATTATATATTACTACTATTTTATTAATATAAATTTTTATAATGTACTATAATAAGCTTTAACCGCCTTTCTATTCCGGAATATAAAAGTTATGAAGAACTTAAAAGGAAACTTTTTTTCGCCATCGAGGAAACTGAAGGATTTGGAGAAGAATAATTTATGTTTTATAAATTGTTAAACTAAAAAAATATATCAAGAGCTGTTTTTTTTATATTAAATTATAAATAAATTAAAAAACTTATTTACTGAAGCAGTTAATATTTTTTATGAACAGTAATTATTTGTGTTATTGAAATTTTGAGAGCTGCTTTTTTATATTTATAAATAGATAATAAATCTAAATCTTTTTATATAAAAAGTTATTATTATTATAAAAACTTTCTAGTTTTGTCATTTTTGTAATTTTTAAAGGAAAATATTTTAAGAGCCATTTTCGTATATTAAAAAAAAAATGGTATAAATTCAGTTTTTACTAATTTTTTAAGTAATTTATATAAATTATAATAAAAAATTATTATAAAAACTTTTAGATTTTTTCGTTCATGTAATATTTAAAAAAATATTTTGGAGCCGTTTTTTTATATTTTAAAAAGTGGAAGTAATTATGATTCTATTTTCATTCTCTATTAATAATTTTTATAAACAGTAAAAAATATTATAAATTGCTGAGGTTTTTAAAGTTTTTAAGTTTCTTTTTTATATATAATAAAAGTAACTTTGTTTTTAGAAATGTTAAAAAATTTTTCGTTACTTTATTTTTTTTAAATTTTTTAAGGAAAAAAAAATTATAAATAGCAGTTTTTGTACATTTGAAGTAATTTTTTTAACTGCTATCTTTAATAATTTTTATCAAGTTAAAAAATATGTCCTTTTTTTTATTTATATAGTAAAAGTAAATTTTTATATATACAAAAGTTATTTTATTTTTGTTACTGTATAACTAGATTGTTTCTTTTTCTATATAATTATAATTATATTTAATGGTTTACATATTATTGTATAAACCTTTATTCAGATATATTTGTAAAGTGTTGTAACTAAATTTATATATTTTAATTTTTTACTTGTATATAAACTTTTTAGTAACATTTATTTATTGACTTTTAGAAAAAGTAATAGCTTTAAACGAGTTTTTTTTAAATTGTTTGAAAGAATTTTTAGAAAACATTTACGTGGCCAAAAACGTTATAACAACTCAGGAGCTTAAGAGATCATTGAAAAATTAAAGATATATTTTATCAGAAAAATACCTTAAAAGATTATTTATGTTAAGTTACCTACGAAAAAATCTTTTTCATTGTAAAGACTTTTAAAGATATTAAATTACTTAATTGTTTTTGAACAAGTATTAAATTCTGTTAAAGAATAGTTTAATACTGGTGCATGTTGGGGACTACAAACTTCTTTAACAAAGTCTTACCACTAAGAAAAATTTCGAAAAAAAGGAAAATTATTTAAAAAAAAAATAAGATTTATTAATAAATCTTTTAGGCATCTCTTAGGCTTACTAAAGATTTCGCCATTCAATATGCCTCTCATACGGCTTCATTATTGGTATAAATTTCTTATCTAGTTATTAAAGTTAAAGAAAACTTGTGTAGCCAGCATGTTTGAGGAAGCTTTGCTTATGGCGGTGTATATAGTTTCACTTGGGTTTTTTTTATTTAAATTTAACAAAATTGGAAGACCATATAGTAGAGCTGCGATTAACAAGTTCACTATAGCTCTTCGTCGTTCTAGCGAGTTAGTTGTCAGCTTACGGGGCATCTCATTAACAATATTTTAATTTTATTTTTGTATGGTATATTTTGCAAGTCTAAAAAGACTACTTAAAAGTTCTTTGGTGTGAGATAGATATTGTGACCTTCTGGACTTTTCGTAACCTTTTTTAAACGTTTACGTGCGAGTAGTTATTTACTTAAATAAGGAGATAAAAAGGAAAAAATAAAAGTAAAAAGAGGCTAGAAACGAAGTAAACGCGTTACCTCTTTTTTATTTGTTTTTTTGACAGATTAAAAAAAAATTTCAAGAACTAGAAAAGCGTACTTTCAAGATATTTAGCCACCACTAAGTCATCTTTATGTTTTTGTTTATTAAAAAAGGCTTAGTAATTTAATCCTAAACTTTTGAGTTTCTGTAACTTTCTTAATGGATTTCGACGAAGAGAAAATGGTTGTACTGTCCGCACACAAAGTGGCTTGTGTCCAGGAAACTGCTAGCGCAAAGGGCTGTGCTCTACCAACACCGCCAATTTAGATAAAACTTGAAAGAAAAGCAAAGTTTTATTTAAAGAAAAGAAGTAGTTTATATAATAAGTGCCTTAAACCTAGAATGGTTGACAATATCTAACTGACATCTTAGGATCTGATCTATTTTTTTTTTTTTAAATTTTTAAACGTAGCTATTATATTTTTTAAGTTTTTTCATTTATTCAGATTTTTAACTGCATGTCATAAACCAAATTGAGTTGAGATTAAAATATATATAACCTTAAAAGAAAAAGTTGAATTTAGCGGTTGACTTTTCACTATTTTAATTTTCTTAACTTTTTAGATGGAACTCTGAGAAAAGCGATTATAATTTTGCAAGTTTTTTTTTTCCGATACACTTCAACAACAATGAGTTGAGCATAATATATAAAGATTTGGTAGGAAAAATTAAGTTTTGCGTTTACGAAGTGCAAAGTTTCTTCATCTTTATGATTTTATAATGCACTTCTGCATAAACATACGAATTGACATTAATTTCATAACGTGATTTAATACCAATTCAAATTTAACTTTTGAAATTTATAAGTTTTTTAATTTTTCTTATTAAACTATATCAAATTTATAAAGCAGTTGATAATAATTTTAAACCCAGCGATAATTTGCAAATTTGCAAATTTTTTCTTTTTAAAATTTATCAAAGTATTTTAATACAAACACTTTTTTGGATTGTTATTATAAATTTATAGTTTCGCCCCGACAATAAAAATTTAAAATTAGCAAATTGTTTTGCAACTATTTTCATTTTAAATAATAATGAGAGTTTTTTTTTATTAATGCGAATCAATTGGAGAGTGGGGAGTCAAAAGAATTACTTAATGTTCTACATTTTGGCGGCGGCATCATCACCAAATCAAAAGGAGATAATTTTTTTTCCAATACCTCTAAAAAATAAAGAATTAATGAAAATTAATAATTGACCAACAAACTAAAAGAGCCGATTAGAAACAGTATAAAGCAAAAGATGCAGTTATTAAGCACCAATGAGGTTTATTATTTGTCCGTGCATAATCGACATCTGCTTTATGAATCCTTGAAGAGTGAAAGCTTTTTCTTGGCAGAACAGCTCCAAAAGTTCGTTTTGCATTGTTTTAATTACATTCTATTAAATATATTCAAATAATAAATATAACAATCATAAGTTTTTAAAATTAAAAATAAATACAATTAATAGTGATAATAAAACTTTTTATTAAAGTAATTGTAGTAATAAAATTAATAGAAAATAGAAAGAAATAAAAAAAAATACTCATACATGGAAATACGTAAAATAACAAATATAATAATAATAGTAATAATAATAATAATAATAATAATAATAATAATAATAATAATAATAATAATAATAATAATAATAATAATAATAATAATAATAATAATAATAATAATAATAATAATAATAATAATAATAATAATAATAATAATAATAATAAACTTGACATTATTCTTTATAAGCGGGAGGATTTTACTAATAATAGTTTCAGTGTATGGAGTTTTTGCATATGATAACCAAACCCAGTGAAAGGGATCTGATAATAATAATAAAGTAATAATAATATTATTAATAAATATAATAAAATAATATTATTGTTATAAGCAATATGAGTAATATCAATAAAAAAGTTTTTAATAACCTTTTATTAATTATGATAAAAATAATATAATGATAAGCAAAAAAATAAAAATAATCATAAAAAATATAATCAGTATAAATAAAAAACAATTAAGATAACAAAACAATGAAAACTTCAATACTTTAATGTCGATCTATACAATATTACATTTAAAAAATACCTAAAAGTTGTAAAAAAGGTTTAATAATAATAAGAAGAAAAAAAAGTATTATTAGTCTACATATAAAAACAATGATTTATAATATATAAAATATAATGATAATTTTATTTTAAACGATAATACATAAAAATTGATAATATAAAAAATATAAAAGTTGTGAAGTTTTTTTGTTATAATAATTAAAAAGAATAAATATTAATAATAGGTACAATTTAATATAAAAAATATTAGATGTAAAGTCTATTAAAAGCTTTTGAGGATAGCAGTAGTAATAGTAATAGTAATAATAATGGTAATAATAATAATAATAATAATAATAATAATAATAATAATAATAATAATAATAATAATAATAATAATAATAATAATAATAATAATAATAATAATAATAATAATAATAATAATAATAATAATAATAATAATAATAATAGTTATACACTTCCTCCACGAACCCGGATGTTTATAAGGAAATGAAAGACCGTTATCAATGGCCGCTATACGTACAAACTGGCAAGCTTTAGTGTTTGTATTATTATTATTATTATTATTATTATCGTTATCATTATGATCATTATTATTAAGAACTTCCGGTTCTTCATAAATCTTCACTAGCCAATTATCATTGCCACGATCTTAATATAAAAATAACCATTCATTGTTTACCATAAAAATAAAGATTATTAATAATAATAATGATATTACTATTATTATTATAATTGCTTAGACTTTTTTTCATGCTATTATAATCATTATTATAATAAACCAGTATTTCTTATTATATAATCCAGAATTGTAAGTTTTTGAAACTCCTCTATAAACTGCGCTTTCAATGAAGTATTCAAAGAAAAATCCGTATGAAGTGCTGACGCTTCAATATAGTCTTTCATCTAAATTATGTAAGAACTTTAAAAATATAATAATTTTTACTAAAAACAATATAAAATAAAGAGTAACAATAAGTAAAATAAATTGACCTAACTTCTTTTAGATAGTAGTAGTAATAAATAATAAAAAAATTTAAAATATATATAAAATAAAGAGAAGTTATTTAAATATTTAAAAAAAAAGTGCACCAAAAAGTAAATAATATATTAAAAAAGAAACCGAAGGAAAAACTTAGTATTTATAATACTAAAGTTCAAAAATATTTAATATATTAAATCAAATTAAATTATTAATAATTAAATTACCTTTAAAAATTACTAAATATGAAAATAGCACTAAAAGCAAACAATTTTCTTTTTAATAAAAAAAATATATAATTTTAATAATTTCATTTCAATTTAAAAAAAATTATTATATTTTATAATAATCATATACAATAAAAAATTATTAAAAATTAATAAATTTTTTTGATAACAATATTATTTTCTGAATTTTTATAAAAATTATATTAAAATATGAAATATATTTTAATTATAAATCATAATAAAATTTATTTTAAAGGAAATAGAGGTAAATAAAAGTTTATATTAACAAATTGTAAAATAATTATTATTTTTATTAAATTTTAATAAAAGAATATATTTTGGTGGTAATAAAATATAAAATAAATTATTTTTATTATAATAATAATATAGAGGAATAATAATAAAATATAAATATAATAAAAGATATTAGTCATTTCGTTTTTTGAAGTATAATAAAGTATATAAATATTTTTTTTAAATAAAATATGATATAATTAATTTTTGTTATAAATTTCATTAAAGTTTATAAATTTTCATAATAAACTAAAATTAATAATTTCATTATAAAAATAAGATTTAATAATTTTTAATAGTAGTAATAATAAATTATAAAAATAACTTTATTATAAATCTAATAACTAATAATTTCATTTTCTTAAGAATAAAACAAAACTTAAAATAATTTTTTTCTTTAATAATATAATATTAATTTTTTTTTAAGTCAAAAAAAGTAAATAAAATTTTTAATTACAATAATATAATATAATTAATTTTTTATATAAAATCCATTAAAAGTTATTTTTTCGTATTATTAATAATAAAATATATAAAAATTTTAAAACTTAAATTACTTTTTCATCATAATAAACTATAAAATTAATTTTTTTTTAAATCCAATAAAAATTTTATATACATTTATAATAATAGAATCTAAAAAGAAAACTTCTTTTATAATTTAATAAAATTCAATAAGAATATGTAATAATAATCATATAATAATAATTTTTACAATAAAATAAAATTTTATATTTCATAATAATAAATTAATTGTTGAATAATAATAAAATTTTTACTATAATTTTAAATAGACTGTTGGTTATTAATAAATACTGCAGTAGCGAAATCATGCCCAAGGACGTTGAAAGCGATAAATAGATTATAAAGTTGGTCCTATAGCGTGGTTATGTAGTGGTTTCTTTCAGCACGCGACATGCTTAGCACGGAATTAATAAAAATAGCGCACTATTAAAAGGTGGACCACTGAAAAGGCGGTCTTAAATTTTGGGGTTTTTTCAGAGCACATGGTGAAAACTTTCATGTATGTTGTATCAGGAGATATGCAAACTGGTATATATGGAATGTTCAGGATTATTCTAAAACGTAGCATGCAATTATTGCAATAATTCAGGGCAAAATACCACTATAATATAATGATAATTATATAAAATATAAAATATACTAAAATATATGTAAACTGGTTGAAATTTTTAATAAAGTTAATATAAAAAATAAAAAAATAATATAAATTAATATTCAATAATAACTTTTAATGTAATTATATAATTTATAATTTCTAATAATTTTTCCTTTTGACAAACAAATATAAAATTAAATCATAATTTTAATTCAATAATTTTTTCAAGATTATTTCTGAAAAAAATTAAAAATAATAAAATATTTCAAAGCAAAGTAGAATTATAATAAAAATAATATATGAAAAAATTTATTATTTTTTTATAATTTTTAAATTTATCAATGCATTTATTATAACTATTTATTTTTAAAATTTAAATAAAATATAATATATAATTAAAATTTTTTAAGCAAAAAATAATTAAAATAAAAATATTATATAGAAAAAATTCAACAAAATTAATATAATTATTTTTAACAAAATTGCTTAAACCAGAATACTTTCATAATAAAAATATTACCATTAACAAAAAATCTAATAATATTTTTTTTAAAGAATAATGTATAATAAATTTCCTAAAGCCAAGATTTTTTATAAAAATGTTTTTACATTAAAAAAAATTCAATAAAACATTTTTATTATTATTATTTACAATAAAATTTCTTAAAGTAATAGTAATGATTATTATTTATTAAAATATATTAATTATATAATAAAACATACATCGTCAATAAATATATTAAAAAAAGTACCTTAAAAAATTATTGTTCTATTAAAAATTCAATATTTTAATTATAAAATACTTCAATTTTTTTAATTTTATTAAATATTTTAATAATATATAATTTTTAATCTTTCTGGTTTTATAATTTTAGTGAATATATACATATTTACGTTAAATCTATTATAAAGCAATTTTATTTTTAAACTTAAGTACTTAAATATTATAATTTAAAGGTATAATAATTAAAATAAAATTATTTTATAAATTTATCATAAAAATTATATAACTCTAAATTAAAAAATTATAATAATTATTTATAAATTGATATAAAAATGAAAATCATATATAAAATTTCTTAGGCAAAATAGAATTAAAATAAATAAATTGAATAATATTTTTTTTTAATAATTTAATCTAATAAATTATTATATAATAATAAATTATAATAATTATTTAGAAAATTCAAATTATTAAAAATATTGTATATAAAATTTTAAAAGCAAAGTAAATTCATAATAAAAATATTATAAAATAAAAAAATTAATTATAATTTTTTCGTATTTACAATATTAATAAAATGTTACTATATAATAAATATTTTAAATATTTAAATAATAATGAAAATCGTTTATAAATTTTTAAAGCAAGATACAATAAAAATAAAAATATTATGAAATATAAAATTATAAAAAAAATTTTCTAATAATTATAATTTATTAATAAAATTTATTATTTAATTACAAATTTTAATATTTATTTTAATATTTAAATGAAAATGAAAATCTTTTATAAAATTTTCAAAACAACAAACAAGCAAAAAAACATAATATATATATATAAAATGATTACTGATTATTTAATTATATATAAAAAATTTATTATAATTTATTTGTGTATAAATTTTTTAAAATTATTCAAAGCAAAAAGCAAAAAAACTTTTACTTATAAGTTGTATAATAGTTTTTTATATATTATTATTTCATAAAAAAGAATAATCATAAAATAAATTTCAATAATTACTATTAAGATTTAAATTATAATATAAGGCAATTATAATAAAATATTATAAGAATAAAAATTTTAAAATAATTTTTAAGTATTACTCTTATTTATGTAAAAAAAGTTTATTATAAAAAACTTTCAACTAAAATAATATCCATTAAAAAATATAATACAATATTATTACAAACAAGATAACTTTATATAACTTTCAAAATTTTATAGAAATTACAAAAAATTTCATTAAAATTATAACTAAGAATTTATAAATAAATTAAAAACTCTTGCCTATAATAATATTCACAAAAAATAATACAATTTACTACAGTTTTTTATAACAAAATACTTTTATATAACTTTCACTTATTTTATTGGTAATAAAAAATTCCATTAAAATTAATAACTTAATAAAAAGTTTTTATAAACAAAATAAAATAAAATAAAACCTTTTCACTAAAATAACATTCAGTATTAATAATACAATATAGTTACATTTTTTACTAAAAAAAAATACCTTTACATAAATTCCACAAATTTTATAGAAATTATAAAGTTTTTTTTTAAAAATTTTTAAACTTAAACAAATTCATTATAAAAAATACAATAAAATACAGTTTTTTATTATTATTCAAAAAATTTTTACATAAATTTCACAAATTTTATAGAAATAAAAAAAAATCCTCTAAAATCAAGATGACAAAAAATCATATAAAAAGTAAAGTAAAAAACTTATTGAAATGAAGTTTGCTAAGAATATACAATATAGTACAATTATTTATTAAAATACTTTTACAAAAACCTTAAAAATTTCGTAGAAATTATAATGAGAACTGCAATTTTCTTTAGATAAAAACAAAAAAAATTATAAAAAAAAATAAAAAAGACTTTTAAAATAGTATTCATTAAAAAAGTTCAGTATATTACATTTTTTTATAAGATAAATAACTTTTTTTCTATAAATTTCATTAATTTTTTCCAAATCACAAAAAAAATATTCAAACTCTAAAATAATAAAACATTACAATTTTCAAAGTAAATAAAGTTTTTTTATAAAAAATTATCATAATTTTTTATATTAAAAACATTATAAAAAAACTATAAAAAAAATCCGCTTTACGTTTAATAACAATTTTTTTTTAGATTTTTTTTTAACGAATATTTTATTTTAGTATAATAAATATAATTTTTAGTAGTAAAAAAAAATTAATAAACAAAAGTAAAACATACTATTACAATAGAAAGAAAAAATAAATATAAATAAGTTCATATAAATTTTGCATTCGTATATAAAAAATAATAGTCGTGCGAGTTTTATAATAACTTTTAAAGTTTTCATATCGTGTAATTATAAGATATTAAAAATAATAATAAAAATATAAAAGGTTCAAAAATCTTTAGGTAGAGTATAATTATAATAATAGTAATATTAATATTAATATTAATATTTTTAATAGTAACTTATACAGGATAACCAAAAAACTAATATATAGTATATAAATAAAAATATTTTTGAGTTTAATAAAATCTTTATCAAATAAAAGATGTTGATAATAATAATAATATATAAACTTAACGTAGAGCTGTAAAGAACCGACTTTCTCTGGAAGTTTTACATTTTTATAAAAATATTTATATTTACAGCCGTAATTAAAACTCGTGCTGGAGAATTCAACAATCTAGTATAATTATAATAGTAATAATACTAAAAAAAAATAATAATAAATTCCATAAATTCAAGAAAAATATTAAATAAAAGAATTATAATAACTTTGGAAATAAATATAGAAATAATTCATAACAATAAAAAGATTAACAAGTATTATAGAAAAAAAGTTTGAAGAAAATAAAGTATTATTATCATAAAAAACGTTAAGTCATAATAAAAAAGAAAAAAGTACTAATTATTATAAAATTACTTTAAATTTTTTATATTTTTCTTTCCAAAATATATTATTAAAAAATATAACAAAAAGTTAAATAAATAAAAAATATATATAAAGTAAATATAAAATCTATTTTATTATAAATAATATTCACTAAACATAGTATATTAAGTATTAAATAAAAGTTTTATAAAAATATAATATTTGAATATTATGATAAATAAATTTTTTTTAAATAAAATATTTAAAAAAATAAATAATAATAATAATAAATTATAAAAATAATATTTCTTTAATAATTTTTATATATTTAAAAAGTGTAAATAAATAATAAATTTTATGGACAAAATTTTTTTTAATAATATTCATTATATAAATGTTTTGTAAGGATATAATATTTAAATACTGTTATACAAAAAAAAATATTTTAAATAAAATAATATTAACATTAAACAAATAAATATAAAATTATTAAGAAAAAGTGTAAACAATAATAAATCAATAAGAATTTAATGTAGTATTAAATAACAAAATGTTTTATTAACTATTTAATATTTTAGTATGATTATATTTAATTAAAAAATTAGTAGTACAATGCTTACAAAAAGTGATTAAGAATAAGTATAAACAAATAATATATAAATAAAAAAAAGTTCTAAATAATATTAAATTATTATATGTTTAGTAAAAATATAATATTTGTATTATTTGATATAACAAAAATATTAATTAAAAAATTTTTTTTTATTAAAAACATTCGTATTTATAAAATTATTATAAAAAATAATAATTTATTAATATATTTTTTTAATTAACAAAAATTAAAAAAGTAAATAAAAATATAAAATTATAGAAATATTAAAAAGAAATAACAAACTTATTTACTTTTTCTTTTTTATAACTAAAAAATATATTCATTATTTTTATTAAAAAATTAATAACTATAATTATTATACATTAAATATTTATTACTAACTTATAAATATTATTATTATAAAAAAAAAATTTAAAACTTGAAATATAAAAAGGAAATTAAGAATTTAATATAAATAATTATATAAAGTAAATAGAAAAACAATAGAGAAAATTTTAAAGTAAATTTAAAGTTATAATAAAAAGTTATAATAGTAAGAACACATATAAAATTATAATATTTAAAAAATAAAAATAAAAATTATAAATTAAAATAATAAAAGGTTAATTTTATGGTGATTCTAAAATTTATTAAACTTAATAAAAAGCTTTTTTATTGGTATAAAATAAAAAACTTTAACAAATCTTTTATAAATTCTATAAATAATAAAGAATAAAAAACTTTAATTAATTAAAAATTAAAAAATTCCTTTTTTAAATAAAAATTAAATTCATAACTTATAAAAAATATAAAAATTAACATAAAAATTAAGAATTTAAAAGTACAAAAAAAATTAATTTAAAAATTAAAATTACAATACCAAATAACATAATTTTCAAAAAAAAAATCTTAAAAGTGTGTGATTAGTAAATCTTAAGTTGTATATAGAAATATACTTTAAAAAATCTATTAATTTTTCTAATATCATTAATAATAAAAAATTAAAGTAATAAATGATAAAAAACTAAAAACTTCTATATTTTTAAATTTTCTATAACAAAAAATAAAAATTTATAAATAAAAGAAAATTGAAGAAATTAATTACCTATAAAAAATTATGAAAAAAGTATTTGGGAAAAGATAAATATAATAATAAAATAAAAAATTAGTTACTATTATAATTTATAAACAATTATTTTAAATTATATTAAAAACTTCAGCGCGTGACTTTTGCAAAAATAAATTACTTTAGTCACTGGTACGATGTTTAATTTTAAGTGCCTGTCAACGATACTAGCGCCTGCTTCAGATAGGTAACCCTTTGAGAAAATTTAATTTCAGAAATTTAAGACGATTAATTTTATTAATAGTAAATTAGGCAAAGTAATTAAAAACTTTATAACAATTGTAATATAAAAACAAAAAAATTAAAAAATAATTAAAGTACTTAATTTTTTAGAAGTTGTAATTATACTCTAAATTATTACTTATATATATATATATTAATAATGATCCAAGAAAAATGGTAGAACCTGATTCGGAAATAAACAAGGTCTCCCGAAGAGACAAGGACAAATAGTTCGGTGGAGCCATTTAATCCACTTGGGATTAAAGATAGCGTAAGGCTCCTCGTCCCGTGGTTTGAAAACTCCGACAATCTTTATTAAAAATAAAATAATTTTAAATAAACTTTTATATTTTAATTACAATCATTTTTGTTCTCGTAACAAACCTCATATCGAGAATTACGAACAAAGTAGCTACCACTACTCCCTTGGCTTATTCTTACAGGATGAATCCCCATACTAATAGCCTCCTTAACAGAGTTGTAGACAACTTCAAAATTAGGTTCATCTTTACATGGATCCTATAAATCCATTAATACAATAAAGTTAAGTGTAACGGTTGCATATTCTATAAGTTACTTCAGTCAAACAGAGGTTGCTAGGAGGTTCCATTGAATTATTTGGTTTTATTATTAGTAAAAGGAGTCTGCAAATTCGTGGGAATGAATACTAAAAGTTTATGAATTCTGCGAGAGTAAAGAAGAAGTCGTCATTTTGGACAATGAACATTAAATTCTAAAAGGGCAGTTTTAGTTTCTGAGTAAGGACGCCATATTTAGCATTTTACTAATAACTTTGCTTATCCAATAAAGATAACTTGCGGAGAAAAGAAAGTTTTTAAAAAATATGAGCAGTAAGTAATAACTTTAAAGTAATTTCCTGCGTGATGCATAGTCAGTTAAAAAATATTATGTACTGAGTTTTTGTACGCAAGAGTAATGTGATGTAAATTAGGTATACGTCTTTATATAGGATAATGTAATTAAATACTTGTGGGATGGCGGAATTAAGTATACTATTTCTTTGAATAAAAATTGTGGCTTTCGCGGAAAAATAATTTTCTTTTTAATTTACCATAAAATTTTATAAACGTTACTGAAAATTTTAAATTCACACATTTTTTTTGATTAATTACTCTTAAAGCAGTTTCAAGTATCAAATTACTTTTAAAAACAATAGTGCTTTATACGAAGGTTTTATTGTAGTAGGTTATATATTTCTTAATCCTTTAAGCAGCTTTATATGTTAAATTACTTTCAAAAATAATAAAGTGCTTTATATAAAGAAGAATGCAGTGTAACAAGGTGAATATAACTTAGTACTTCATGCAGTTTTTAAAACATTGCTTGATATATAAAATAATGCGATGTAACACGTTAAATATTACTTAAACCTATTAAGCAGTTTTAATTATTTATTTACTTTTACATTTAATATATTGTGCTACATATAGATATGCAGTGCAAAAATAATTTTTAAAGTTTTTTATTTAACTTTCTTGGTCTATTAACTAACTAAAAGCGGTTTTAACTTAGAAATTAACCAAAAGTTCGAAAAGATGTTCAATGTTGTATAACGATATCGACGTGTTAGGACTTGACTTAAATACTTCCCAATGCTACTTAATTTTAGAATTAAACGGAAACAACGCCACTTCACTTAGTCAATATAAGCAAGTTTCTGCAATTAATCATGCAGGTAATTAATAAATTAGTGTGGTTACTTTTATCGTTAAATTCATCTACACTATTCCCTATCTACTCGTTTTAAGTAAAAAGTATTAGAGTACCCGCTAACGATACATTAAAATTATTTAAAAATTTAAAGAAAAATATATTAGTATTTTCTTTAATTCAATGTTAATCGATATTTTAAGTTTTATATAGAGCATCTTAACATATATTTATTCATAGCTTAAAAATATCGGTTTAAAATGTTACATTAACCTTTCTTAACTTCTGTCAATTAAAAAATCATTATTTGTGCTTTCCTAAACTATAAATAAGGGTTTGTCCAAAAATCTTCAAATTTATTAATCAGCGTTTAAATAATTAAAGTAATTTTTAAGTAGTCCTCTAATCGTACGGACTTTTGAGCTAAAAGAAAAAATTAGCGACACGCTAAACAAATATTAAAAAATGGAATAAAATATAAACTTGAAAAACCCTCGTATCTGCAAAAGTTATTATAAAACATAATATACGAAAAAAAGTATAACTACTAACATGTCCTGATATAACTATCTTTGGATAAAATTTAGTTATAATATATAAAATAATATACCTGTAAAGTATAATAATTATTAGAAAAAGTTAGATTTAGTATAAACATAATAAAACAATTTAAAAAATTCAAAAGCTCCTAACAAGCAGGCCCAACGACATTACAGTCATAAGAAAGATCTTTTCCGAGGTCATCATTTTGATCCAGCATAGGAGGCAGTTGGTTATGTTCGGATGGATTACTTTTTTCCAAAAGCGACTGATCTTGACTAGCATTTAAATATTCGCGAATAGCATCACCGGACACTGGCAATTCGTGATCCGTAAAATTCTCCTCAAAAACTTCCGAATTCAATAAACTGTTAACATTCAATTCTCTTTTATTCTTATTCCACTTTTTTTTATAAGAAGCTCTAAAAATTTGTTCTTCAGCGCCGGGCACATACAAAAAGGGATTATTAGTATTGGCAGCTGCTGTCGCTGCTAACGCAGGATCAGTGCCAATAGTTTTAAAATGCTCCAAAACTTCCATCACACATGGATCCTTTTTTTTAACCATATTTCTCCATTTATCCTTTAAATCCACACGAGTACGATCAAAATTAGGAACAAGATTTTTGATGGCGGCTTCAATCTGCGTCCATTTTCCAACGCCATTAGCCTTTACGCCGTCAATTAAGTAGCTAACTTCCTGCTCAGTCCACACTTTTCGAGCCTTGGGAGTGGGAATCTCGTCGTCCCTCTCTTCTATATCAAAATAATTTAAGTCACCAGGAAGATCTTCCTTGCCTATAGAATCTCCTAAAGTACTCAAAGAAAGATCTGCTTTCTTCGCAGATCTAGAACCTCTAGATCTTTTGGATGAAGACCCTGAAGGTTTCTCTGAATTTCTACGTTTTGGGGTAATAGCGGGTGGGATCGGATCTAAACTAAGTGAATCAGTTGGTAAAGGAAGAGCAGGATCCATACAAGTAGCATTGCCTCGAATACTAAATTCTTCATCGTTAAAAATTTTAAAAAATATTTTCTGACGCACTTCTTGAGTAACCAAAGCAATTGAGTTGTCCAAATTTAAATACTGCGGTGGCTGGTAGGACTGAACTTCTGGAAGAAGTTTAGGATTAACTAAAATTATTCTAGCATCAGCGGCGGGTCCAACCGTTTGAAACACAATTGTAAACAGCTTTCTAATATTTTGAATAAAATTGATTCCTGTATATTTAGCTTTTAAAGAAAGATCCTTTCCGTTTAAAATGCCAAACACTTCTTGGTAGTGGCGGCAAGTATCGCTGCCTTCCGTATTGGCAATATACTTGCTGCAAAGTTTTTTTGCAGATTCTTTATCTTGAAAGCTAAAAAGTAGAGCTGTCGTAACGTATATTTTCAAATCTTCATAGATTTTAATGTCCAAAAGTTCCACAGTTTCCTTCAAAAGCTCAAGCAAATCAAGAATTTGGCCAAATTCTTCAATAGAAATATCTGGATTAGCAATTTCGCTAAAACGACAAAGGAAAACAACACTCTTCGCAATTATCTAAAAAAAATTATTTTTTCTAATTAAAATAATTTTTGCAAGCAAATATACATACCAAACGAAGACAAGTAGACTTTCCTATATGAGTAGAGTGCTCGATAACGCTGACCAAATGACGTATTGAATGCCACAAATTTTGTACGACTACAGAGTCAGACGATTCGTTAATTTGACGGCAAAAAAAATCTATGCAAGCCAAAATGCCCAACTCATCCATTTCAAAATAATTTTAAAAAATTCAAAAACCTAAACAAAATAAAAAAATAATTCAAAAAGTCAACTACGAACACTAAAACACCTATAAAAAAAGAAAAACTAGAAGTTCCATTTAATAAAAAAAATGAGAGTGGTAATCTTATAAGGTTTAAGGGGGATCACTAGTGCAAGGGTTTAGAGAAGGGAATCAAATAAAATGATAACAGTAGAAAAACAAACCTCAAGCAAAAGCAGAGCTTAGAAAACTAACGGGGGATGTACAGAGGGAAAAGCCAGAATACTAAAATGAAAAAAAAGAGGGCGGCGAGGGGAAGGAAAAATAAGACCCCTCAAAAAAAATCAACCATGTGTGAATGTAAAAAACCAATAGCAAGTTCTCTTTGAGAGGTATCTAAACTAATAGTTTAAAGCTGTTGTTACCAACTTGAGCCAATTTATTCTTTTGACTAGAAACAAATATTATAAGTTATATTATTATTTATAATATTTATTAAAAAGAGATGAAATGACCTGAAATATGGACTAATATTGAGTTCAGTAGTAAAGGAATCGAAGCTAGATATACGGTTTTAAAATCGAGTAATTTTTATTGGTAAGAAAAAAAAGCGTCTACTATCTGCTTATTAAAAGTATGTAAACGTAAGCAATAAATAATTAAAAATTCTTGAGCCTTTATTTTTGCAGTTTCAGAAGAACAAAAAGAATAGAATTTAACTTTTGAATACTGCTAGAGGGCGTGTAATATAATGTATTTTTTTTAAAATTAATTTGGGTCGCATTATTAAAAAATAAACGGTATATTAAATATGCTTTCATATATACCGCTCAATAAAAGGTTACCATTTAATTTTAAGGCGCTTTAGCTAACAACTGTAAAAGTAATTACGGTTTAAGTTTTCCCTATTTACAGCTATTCAAAATTTATAAAAAACTGCATATTTTCTCAGTAAAGTCCCCAATTGCAAGTTTTAAATATTAAATTTACAGTTCTTTTAGAGTTAAAAAAGATGTGCGAGTTTTTATAATTAACTAACAAAAGTTGTATAATATATCGACCGAAGACTTGAGTTGTCACCGTGACTCAGTGGTTTAGAGTGTTATCGCGCAATCTCAAGGCCCCGGGTTCGATTCCCATCGGTGCCAACTCGCCTATTCCTTGTTTGGTGGTTTCCGTGTAAAACAAAATTCTGATAAACTCTGACTTTTCCTATTTTGGAAGGCAACGTCGCTGATCGTCCAGTTTCAGTAAATCGCAAATGACTTTTGATAACTTCCAATAGGGAATTACTCTCCAGCCCAGAAGATTCTAATTCATTCTGCCTGTTCTCGTTGGAACAAGCTTTCGTTTCTCCCTTAATTCGAGTGTTGCTTGTGTT